>NW_025721225.1:0-267853 GCF_922984935.1 Meles meles | reverse complement strand
CTCAGCCTTCCGTTGCCAGGGGCCTGAGCCTGGGGGCCTCCGCATGGGGATCCCTGAGTCCCGCGCCACGAGTCCCCCCGACCGTCCCGGCGACCACGGCACCATTCGCGGCTTCGTCCCAGCCGTGGAGTGAGAGATCACTCCGTTCCCCCACAGAGGCCAGCCCCCTCCACGGGCGCCCCGGCCGCCCGCCACGGCGGAGGCGGACGCCCGGCCACGGCGCCTCCATCCACTCTGCTCGGGGAAAACTCCCCGGCGCCGGGGCCGCCGGCCGCGCCCCATCGTCGCGGCTCGTTTTCCGGGTGGCCGCGCCATGCCCCGAGCGAGAAAGGGCCCTGCTCCACGCGGACCTGGGCGCTGACCAGGGCTGCCCAACGCCGGCCAATTCTCACGAGCGTTCTGCCCAAATCGATCCCGATTTGGGCAGAACGCTCGTGAGAATTGGCCGGAAAACGCCCAGCGAACACACTTCGGGCACCAGAGGGCCGCAGGGCCGCCCCCCCCGGGGCCCTGTCCGGGATCGCGTGTCGGCGCGTTCCGGCACCGCCAGGAGGAGCTCCGGGAGGCGGGCCCCGGGGAGGCCGACGCCTCCCGCTCCTCAGCCTCCGGGGGTCCCCTCCCTGGCGCCGGCCGCTGGGGCCGGGCCAGCCCCGAAAGCCGGGCCCGGGCCCGGGCCTGCTTGCTCAGCCTTCCGTTGCCAGGGGCCTGAGCCTGGGGGCCTCCGCATGGGGATCCCTGAGTCCCGCGCCACGAGTCCCCCCGACCGTCCCGGCGACCACGGCACTATTCGCGGCTTCGTCCCAGCCGTGGAGTGAGAAATCACTCCGTTCCCCCACAGAGGCCAGCCCCCTCCACGGGCGCCCCGGCCGCCCGCCACGGCGGAGGCGGACGCCCGGCCACGGCGCCTCCATCCACGCTGCTCGGGGAAAACTCCCCGGCGCCGGGGCCGCCGGCCGCGCCCCATCGTCGCGGCTCGTTTTCCGGGTGGCCGCGCCATGCCCCGAGCGAGAAAGGGCCCTGCTCCACGCGGCCCTGGGCGCTGACCAGGGCTGCCCAACGCCGGCCAATTCTCACGAGCGTTCTGCCCAAATCGATCCCGATTTGGGCAGAACGCTCGTGAGAATTGGCCGGAAAACGCCCGGCGAACACACTTCGGGCACCAGAGGGCCGCAGGGCCGCCCCCCCGGGGCCCTGTCCGGGATCGCGTGTCGGCGCGTTCCGGCACCGCCAGGAGGAGCTCCGGGAGGCGGGCCCCGGGGAGGCCGACGCCTCCCGCTCCTCAGCCTCCGGGGGTCCCCTCCCTGGCGCCGGCCGCTGGGGCCGGGCCAGCCCCGAATGCCGGGCCCGGGCCCGGGCCTGCTTGCTCAGCCTTCCGTTGCCAGGGGCCTGAGCCTGGGGGCCTCCGCATGGGGAACCCTGAGTCCCGCGCCACGAGTCCCCCCGACCGTCCCGGCGACCACGGCACCTTTCGCGGCTTCGTCCCAGCCGTGGAGTGAGAGATCACTCCGTTCCCCCACAGAGGCCAGCCCCTCCACGGGCGCCCCGGCCCGCCCGCCACGGCGGAGGCGGACGCCCGGCCACGGCGCCTCCATCCACTCTGCTCGGGGAAAACTCCCCGGCGCCGGGGCCGCCGGCCGCGCCCCATCGTCGCGGCTCGTTTTCCGGGTGGCCGCGCCATGCCCCGAGCGAGAAAGGGCCCTGCTCCACGCGGCCCTGGGCGCTGACCAGGGCTGCCCAACGCCGGCCAATTCTCACGAGCGTTCTGCCCAAATCGATCCCGATTTGGGCAGAGCGCTCGTGAGAATTGGCCGGAAAACGCCCGGCGAACACACTTCGGGCACCACAGGGCCGCAGGGCCGCCCCCCCGGGGCCCTGTCCGGGATCGCGTGTCGGCGCGTTCCGGCACCGCCAGGAGGAGCTCCGGGAGGCGGGCCCCGGGGAGGCCGACGCCTCCCGCTCCTCAGCCTCCGGGGGTCCCCTCCCTGGCGCCAGCCGCTGGGGCCGGGCCAGCCCCGAAAGCCGGGCCCGGGCCCGGGCCTGCTTGCTCAGCCTTCCGTTGCCAGGGGCCTGAGCCTGGGGGCCTCCGCATGGGGATCCCTGAGTCCCGCGCCACGAGTCCCCCCCGACCGTCCCGGCGACCACGGCACCATTCGCGGCTTCGTCCCAGCCGTGGAGTGAGAGATCACTCCGTTCCCCCACAGAGGCCAGCCCCCTCCACGGGCGCCCCGGCCGCCCGCCACGGCGGAGGCGGACGCCCGGCCACGGCGCCTCCATCCACTCTGCTCGGGGAAAACTCCCCGGCGCCGGGGCCGCCGGCCGCGCCCCATCGTCGCGGCTCGTTTTCCGGGTGGCCGCGCCATGCCCCGAGCGAGAAAGGGCCCTGCTCCACGCGGCCCTGGGCGCTGACCAGGGCTGCCCAACGCCGGCCAATTCTCACGAGCGTTCTGCCCAAATCGATCCCGATTTGGGCAGAACGCTCGTGAGAATTGGCCGGAAAACGCCCAGCGAACACACTTCGGGCACCACAGGGCCGCAGGGCCGCCCCCCCGGGGCCCTGTCCGGGATCGCGTGTCGGCGCGTTCCGGCACCGCCAGGAGGAGCTCCGGGAGGCGGGCCCCGGGGAGGCCGACGCCTCCCGCTCCTCAGCCTCCGGGGGTCCCCTCCCTGGCGCCGGCCGCTGGGGCCGGGCCAGCCCCGAAAGCCGGGCCCGGGCCCGGGCCTGCTTGCTCAGCCTTCCGTTGCCAGGGGCCTGAGCCTGGGGGCCTCCGCATGGGGATCCCTGAGTCCCGCGCCACGAGTCCCCCCGACCGTCCCGGCGACCACGGCACTATTCGCGGCTTCGTCCCAGCCGTGGAGTGAGAAATCACTCCGTTCCCCCACAGAGGCCAGCCCCCCTCCACGGGCGCCCCGGCCGCCCGCCACGGCGGAGGCGGACGCCCGGCCACGGCGCCTCCATCCACGCTGCTCGGGGAAAACTCCCCGGCGCCGGGGCCGCCGGCCGCGCCCCATCGTCGCGGCTCGTTTTCCGGGTGGCCGCGCCATGCCCCGAGCGAGAAAGGGCCCTGCTCCACGCGGCCCTGGGCGCTGACCAGGGCTGCCCAACGCCGGCCAATTCTCACGAGCGTTCTGCCCAAATCGATCCCGATTTGGGCAGAACGCTCATGAGAATTGGCCGGAAAACGCCCGGCGAACACACTTCGGGCACCAGAGGGCCGCAGGGCCGCCCCCCCGGGGCCCTGTCCGGGATCGCGTGTCGGCGCGTTCCGGCACCGCCAGGAGGAGCTCCGGGAGGCGGGCCCCGGGGAGGCCGACGCCTCCCGCTACTCAGCCTCCGGGGGTCCCCTCCCTGGCGCCGGCCGCTGGGGCCGGGCCAGCCCCGAAAGCCGGGCCCGGGCCCGGGCCTGCTTGCTCAGCCTTCCGTTGCCAGGGGCCTGAGCCTGGGGGCCTCCGCATGGGGAACCCTGAGTCCCGCGCCACGAGTCCCCCCGACCGTCCCGGCGACCACGGCACCTTTCGCGGCTTCGTCCCAGCCGTGGAGTGAGAGATCACTCCGTTCCCCCACAGAGGCCAGCCCCCTCCACGGGCGCCCCGGCCGCCCGCCACGGCGGAGGCGGACGCCCGGCCACGGCGCCTCCATCCACTCTGCTCGGGGAAATCTCCCCGGCGCCGGGACCGCCGGCCGCGCCCCATCGTCGCGGCTCGTTTTCCGGGTGGCCGCGCCATGCCCCGAGCGAGAAAGGGCCCTGCTCCACGCGGCCCTGGGCGCTGACCAGGGCTGCCCAACGCCGGCCAATTCTCACGAGCGTTCTGCCCAAATCGATCCCGATTTGGGCAGAACGCTCGTGAGAATTGGCCGGAAAACGCCCGGCGAACACACTTCGGGCACCACAGGGCCGCAGGGCCGCCCCCCCGGGGCCCTGTCCGGGATCGCGTGTCGGCGCGTTCCGGCACCGCCAGGAGGAGCTCCGGGAGGCGGGCCCCGGGGAGGCCGACGCCTCCCGCTCCTCAGCCTCCGGGGGTCCCCTCCCTGGCGCCGGCCGCTGGGGCCGGGCCAGCCCCGAAAGCCGGGCCCGGGCCCGGGCCTGCTTGCTCAGCCTTCCGTTGCCAGGGGCCTGAGCCTGGGGGCCTCCGCATGGGGAACCCTGAGTCCCGCGCCACGAGTCCCCCCGACCGTCCCGGCGACCACGGCACCTTTCGCGGCTTCGTCCCAGCCGTGGAGTGAGAGATCACTCCGTTCCCCCACAGAGGCCAGCCCCCTCCACGGGCGCCCCGGCCGCCCGCCACGGCGGAGGCGGACGCCCGGCCACGGCGCCTCCATCCACTCTGCTCGGGGAAAACTCCCCGGCGCCGGGGCCGCCGGCCGCGCCCCATCGTCGCGGCTCGTTTTCCGGGTGGCCGCGCCATGCCCCGAGCGAGAAAGGGCCCTGCTCCACGCGGCCCTGGGCGCTGACCAGGGCTGCCCAACGCCGGCCAATTCTCACGAGCGTTCTGCCCAAATCGATCCCGATTTGGGCAGAACGCTCGTGAGAATTGGCCGGAAAACGCCCGGCGAACACACTTCGGGCACCAGAGGGCCGCAGGGCCGCCCCCCCGGGGCCCTGTCCGGGATCGCGTGTCGGCGCGTTCCGGCACCGCCAGGAGGAGCTCCGGGAGGCGGGCCCCGGGGAGGCCGACGCCTCCCGCTCCTCAGCCTCCGGGGGTCCCCTCCCTGGCGCCGGCAGCTGGGGCCGGGCCAGCCCCGAAAGCCGGGCCCGGGCCCGGGCCTGCTTACTCAGCCTTCCGTTGCCAGGGGCCTGAGCCTGGGGGCCTCCGCATGGGGAACCCTGAGTCCCGCGCCACGAGTCCCCCCGACCGTCCCGGCGACCACGGCACCTTTCGCGGCTTCGTCCCAGCCGTGGAGTGAGAGATCACTCCGTTCCCCCACAGAGGCCAGCCCCCTCCACGGGCGCC
The DNA here is from genome assembly GCF_922984935.1 of Meles meles. Classification (NCBI taxonomy): domain Eukaryota; kingdom Metazoa; phylum Chordata; class Mammalia; order Carnivora; family Mustelidae; genus Meles; species Meles meles. The sequence goes on along the minus strand of NW_025721225.1, from coordinate 262,903 downwards.
CCGGCCGCCCGCCCCGGCGGAGGCGGACGCCCGGCCACGGCGCCTCCATCCACTCTGCTCGGGGAAAACTCCCCGGCGCCGGGACAGCCGGCCGCGCCCCATCGTCGCGGCTCGTTTTCCGGGTGGCCGCGCCATGCCCCGAGCGAGAAAGGGCCCTGCTCCACGCGGCCCTGGGCGCTGACCAGGGCTGCCCAACGCCGGCCAATTCTCACGAGCGTTCTGCCCAAATCGATCCCGATTTGGGGAGAACGCTCGTGAGAATTGGCCGGAAAACGCCCGGCGAACACACTTCGGGCACCAGAGGGCCGCAGGGCCGCCCCCCCGGGGCCCTGTCCGGGATCGCGTGTCGGCGCGTTCCGGCACCGCCAGGAGGAGCTCCGGGAGGCGGGCCCCGGGGAGGCCGACGCCTCCCGCTCCTCAGCCTCCGGGGGTCCCCTCCCTGGCGCCGGCAGCTGGGGCCGGGCCAGCCCCGAAAGCCGGGCCCGGGCCCGGGCCTGCTTGCTCAGCCTTCCGTTGCCAGGGGCCTGAGCCTGGGGGCCTCCGCATGGGGAACCCTGAGTCCCGCGCCACGAGTCCCCCCGACCGTCCCGGCGACCACGGCACCTTTCGCGGCCTCGTCCCAGCCGTGGAGTGAGAGATCACTCCGTTCCCCCACAGAGGCCAGCCCCCTCCACGGGCGCCCCGGCCGCCCGCCACGGCGGAGGCGGACGCCCGGCCACGGCGCCTCCATCCACTCTGCTCGGGGAAAACTCCCCGGCGCAGTGACCGCCGGCCGCGCCCCATCGTCGCGGCTCGTTTTCCGGGTGGCAGCGCCATGCCCCGAGCGAGAAAGGGCCCTGCTCCACGCGGCCCTGGGCGCTGACCAGGGCTGCCCAACGCCGGCCAATTCTCACGAGCGTTCTGCCCAAATCGATCCCGATTTGGGCAGAACGCTCGTGAGAATTGGCCGGAAAACGCCCGGCGAACACACTTCGGGCACCAGAGGGCCGCAGGGCCGCCCCCCAGGGGCCCTGTCCGGGATCGCGTGTCGGCGCGTTCCGGCACCGCCAGGAGGAGCTCCGGGAGGCGGGCCCCGGGGAGGCCGACGCCTCCCGCTCCTCAGCCTCCGGGGGTCCCCTCCCTGGCGCCAGCCGCTGGGGCCGGGCCAGCCCCGAAAGCCGGGCCCGGGCCCGGGCCTGCTTGCTCAGCCTTCCGTTGCCAGGGGCCTGAGCCTGGGGGCCTCCCCATGGGGAACCCTGAGTCCCACGCCACGAGTCCCCCGACCGTCCCGGCGACAACGGCACCTTTCGCGGCTTCGTCCTAGCCGCGGAGTCAGAGACCAGTCCGTTTCCCCACAGAGGCCAGCCCCCTCCAGGGGCGCCCCGGCCGCCCGCCACGGCGGAGGCGGACGCCCGGCCACGGCGCCGGCATGCACTCTGCTCGGGGAAAACTCCCCGGCGCCGCGGCTGCCGGCCGCGCCCCATCGTCGCGGCTCGTTTTCCGGGTGGCAGCGCCATGCCCCGAGCGAGAAAGGGCCCTGCTCCACGCGGCCCTGGGCGCTGACCAGGGCTGCCCAACGCCGGCCAATTCTCACGAGCGTTCTGCCCAAATCGATCCCGATTTGGGCAGAACGCTCGTGAGAATTGGCCGGAAAACGCCCGGCGAACACACTTCGGGCACCAGAGGGCCGCAGGGCCGCCCCCCAGGGGCCCTGTCCGGGATCGCGTGTCGGCGCGTTCCGGCACCGCCAGGAGGAGCTCCGGGAGGCGGGCCCCGGGGAGGCCGACGCCTCCCGCTCCTCAGCCTCCGGGGGTCCCCTCCCTGGCGCCAGCCGCTGGGGCCGGGCCAGCCCCGAAAGCCGGGCCCGGGCCCGGGCCTGCTTGCTCAGCCTTCCGTTGCCAGGGGCCTGAGCCTGGGGGCCTCCGCATGGGGAACCCTGAGTCCCGCGCCACGAGTCCCCCCGACCGTCCCGGCGACCACGGCACCTTTTGCGGCTTCGTCCCAGCCGTGGAGTGAGAGATCACTCCGTTCCCCCACAGAGGCCAGCCCCCTCCACGGGCGCCCCGGCCGCCCGCCACGGCGGAGGCGGACGCCCGGCCACGGCGCCTCCATCCACTCTGCTCGGGGAAAACTCCCCGGCGCCGGGGCCGCCGGCCGCGCCCCATCATCACGGCTCGTTTTCCGGGTGGCCACGCCATGCCCCGAGCGAGAAAGGGCCCTGCTCCACGCGGCCCTGGGCGCTGACCAGGGCTGCCCAACGCCGGCCAATTCTCACGAGCGTTCTGCCCAAATCGATCCCGATTTGGGCAGAACGCTCGTGAGAATTGGCCGGAAAACGCCCGGCGAACACACTTCGGGCACCAGAGGGCCGCAGGGCCGCCCCCCCGGGGCCCTGTCCGGGATCGCGTGTCGGCGCGTTCCGGCACCGCCAGGAGGAGCTCCGGGAGGCGGGCACCGGGGAGGCCGACGCCTCCCGCTCCTCAGCCTCCGGGGGTCCCCTCCCTGGCGCCGGCCGCTGGGGCCGGGCCAGCCCCGAAAGCCGGGCCCGGGCCCGGGCCAGCTTGCTCAGCCTTCCGTTGCCAGGGGCCTGAGCCTGGGGGCCTCCGCATGGGGAACCCTGAGTCCCGCGCCACGAGTCCCCCCGACCGTCCCGGCGACCACGGCACCTTTCGCGGCTTTGTCCCAGCCGTGGAGTGAGAGATCACTCCATTCCCCCACAGAGGCCAGCCCCCTCCACGGGCGCCCGGGCCGCCCTCCACGGCGGAGGCGGACGCCCGGCCACGGCGCCTCCTTCCACTCTGCTCGGGTTAAACTCCCCGGCGCCGGGGCCGCCGGCCGCGCCCCATCGTCGCGGCTCGTTTTCCGGGTGGCCGCGCCATGCCCCGAGCGAGAAAGGGCCCTGCTCCACGCGGCCCTGGGCGCTGACCAGGGCTGCCCAACGCCGGCCAATTCTCACGAGCGTTCTGCCCAAATCGATCCCGATTTGGGCAGAGCGCTCGTGAGAATTGGCCGGAAAACGCCCGGCGAACACACTTCGGGCACCACAGGGCCGCAGGGCCGCCCCCCCGGGGCCCTGTCCGGGATCGCGTGTCGGCGCGTTCCGGCACCGCCAGGAGGAGCTCCGGGAGGCGGGCCCCGGGGAGGCCGACGCCTCCCGCTCCTCAGCCTCCGGGGGTCCCCCTCCCTGGCGCCGGCCGCTGGGGCCGGGCCAGCCCCGAAAGCCGGGCCCGGGCCCGGGCCTGCTTGCTCAGCCTTCCGTTGCCAGGGGCCTGAGCCTGGGGGCCTCCGCATGGGGAACCCTGAGTCCCGCGCCACGAGTCCCCCCGACCGTCCCGGCGACCACGGCACCTTTCGCGGCTTCGTCCCAGCCGTGGAGTGAGAGATCACTCCGTTCCCCCACAGAGGCCAGCCCCCTCCACGGGCGCCCCGGCCGCCCGCCACGGCGGAGGCGGACGCCCGGCCACGGCGCCTCCATCCACTCTGCTCGGGGAAAACTCCCCGGCGCCGGGGCCGCCGGCCGCGCCCCATCGTCGCGGCTCGTTTTCCTGGTGGCCGCGCCATGCCCCGAGCGAGAAAGGGCCCTGCTCCACGCGGCCCTGGGCGCTGACCAGGGCTGCCCAACGCCGGCCAATTCTCACGAGCGTTCTGCCCAAATCGATCCCGATTTGGGCAGAACGCTCGTGAGAATTGGCCGGAAAACGCCCGGCGAACACACTTCGGGCACCACAGGGCCGCAGGGCCGCCCCCCCGGGCCCTGTCAGGGATCGCGTGTCGGCGCGTTCCGGCACCGCCAGGAGGAGATCCGGGAGGCGGGCCCCGGGGAGGCCGACGCCTCCCGCTCCTCAGCCTCCGGGGGTCCCCTCCCTGGCGCCGGCCGCTGGGGCCGGGCCAGCCCCGAAAGCCGGGCCCGGGCCCGGGCCTGCTTGCTCAGCCTTCCGTTGCCAGGGGCCTGAGCCTGGGGGCCTCCGCATGGGGAACCCTGAGTCCCGCGCCACGAGTCCCCCCGACCGTCCCGGCGACCACGGCACCTTTCGCGGCTTCGTCCCAGCCGTGGAGTGAGAGATCACTCCGTTCCCCCACAGAGGCCAGCCCCCTCCACGGGCGCCCCGGCCGCCCGCCACGGCGGAGGCGGACGCCCGGCCACGGCGCCTCCATCCACTCTGCTCGGGGAAAACTCCCCGGCGCCGGGGCCGCCGGCCGCGCCCCATCGTCGCGGCTCGTTTTCCGGGTGGCCGCGCCATGCCTGAGCGAGAAAGGGCCCTGCTCCACGCGGCCCTGGGCGCTGACCAGGGCTGCCCAACGCCGGCCAATTCTCACGAGCGTTCTGCCCAAATCGATCCCGATTTGGGCAGAACGCTCGTGAGAATTGGCCGGAAAACGCCCGGCGAACACACTTCGGGCACCACAGGGCCGCAGGGCCGCCCCCCCCGGGGCCCTGTCCGGGATCGCGTGTCGTCGCGTTCCGGCACCGCCAGGAGGAGCTCCGGGAGGCGGGCCCCGGGGAGGCCGACGCCTCCCGCTCCTCAGTCTCCGGGGGTCCCCTCCCTGGCGCCGGCCGCTGGGGCCGGGCCAGCCCCGAAAGCCGGGCCCGGGCCCGGGCCTGCTTGCTCAGCCTTCCATTGCCAGGGGCCTGAGCCTGGGGGCCTCCGCATGGGGAAACCTGAGTCCCGCGCCACGAGTCCCCCCGACCGTCCCGGCGACCACGGCACCTTTCGCGGCTTCGTCCCAGCCGTGGAGTGAGAGATCACTCCGTTCCCCCACAGAGGCAGCCCCCTCCACGGGCGCCCCGGCCGCCCGCCACGGCGGAGGCGGACGCCCGGCCACGGCGCCTCCATCCACTCTGCTCGGGGAAAACTCCCCGGCGCCGGGGCCGCCGGCCGCGCCCCATCGTCGCGGCTCGTTTTCCGGGTGGCCGCGCCATGCCCCGAGCGAGAAAGGGCCCTGCTCCACGCGGCCCTGGGCGCTGACCAGGGCTGCCCAACGCCGGCCAATACTCACGAGCGTTCTGCCCAAATCGATCCCGATTTGGGCAGAACGCTCGTGAGAATTGGCCGGAAAACGCCCGGCGAACACACTTCGGGCACCAGAGGGCCGCAGGGCCGCCCCCCCGGGGCCCTGTCCGGGATCGCGTGTCGGCGCGTTCCGGCACCGCCAGGAGGAGCTCCGGGAGGCGGGCCCCGGGGAGGCCGACGCCTCCCGCTCCTCAGCCTCCGGGTTCCCCTCCCTGGCGCCGTTCGCTGGGGCCGGGCCAGCCCCGAAAGCCGGGCCCGGGCCCGGGCCTGCTTGCTCAGCCTTCCGTTGCCAGGGGCCTGAGCCTGGGGGCCTCCGCATGGGGAACCCTGAGTCCCGCGCCACGAGTCCCCCCGACCGTCCCGGCGACCACGGCACCTTTCGCGGCTTCGTCCCAGCCGTGGAGTGAGAGATCACTCCGTTCCCCCACAGAGGCCAGCCCCCTCCACGGGCGCCCCGGCCGCCCGCCACGGCGGAGGCGGACGCCCGGCCACGGCGCCTCCATCCACTCTGCTCGGGGAAAACTCCCCGGCGCCGGGGCCGCCGGCCGCGCCCCATCGTCGCGGCTCGTTTTCCGGGTGGCCGCGCCATGCCCCGAGCGAGAAAGGGCCCTGCTCCACGCGGCCCTGGGCGCTGACCAGGGCTGCCCAACGCCGGCCAATTCTCACGAGCGTTCTGCCCAAATCGATCCCGATTTGGGCAGAACGCTCGTGAGAATTGGCCGGAAAACGCCCGGCGAACACACTTCGGGCACCACAGGGCCGCAGGGCCGCCCCCCCGGGGCCCTGTCCGGGATCGCGTGTCGGCGCGTTCCGGCACCGCCAGGAGGAGCTCCGGGAGGCGGGCCCCGGGGAGGCCGACGCCTCCCGCTCCTCAGCCTCCGGGGGTCCCCTCCCTGGCGCCGGCAGCTGGGGCCGGGCCAGCCCCGAAAGCCGGGCCCGGGCCCGGGCCTGCTTGCTCAGCCTTCCGTTGCCAGGGGCCTGAGCCTGGGGGCCTCCGCATGGGGAAACCTGAGTCCCGCGCCACGAGTCCCCCCGACCGTCCCGGCGACCACGGCACCTTTCGCGGCTTCGTCCCAGCCGTGGAGTGAGAGATCACTCCGTTCCCCCACAGAGGCCAGCCCCCTCCACGGGCGCCCCGGCCGCCCGCCACGGCGGAGGCGGACGCCCGGCCACGGCGCCTCCATCCACTCTGCTCGGGGAAAACTCCCCGGCGCCGGGGCCGCCGGCCGCGCCCCATCGTCGCGGCTCGTTTTCCGGGTGGCCGCGCCATGCCCCGAGCGAGAAAGGGCCCTGCTCCACGCGGCCCTGGGCGCTGACCAGGGCTGCCCAACGCCGGCCAATTCTCACGAGCGTTCTGCCCAAATCGATCCCGATTTGGGCAGAACGCTCGTGAGAATTGGCCGGAAAACGCCCGGCGAACACACTTCGGGCACCACAGGGCCGCAGGGCCGCCCCCCCGGGGCCCTGTCCGGGATCGCGTCTCGGCGCGTTCCGGCACCGCCAGGAGGAGCTCCGGGAGGCGGGCCCCGGGGAGGCCGACGCCTCCCGCTCCTCAGCCTCCGGGGGTCCCCTCCCTGGCGCCGGCCGCTGGGTCCGGGCCAGCCCCGAAAGCCGGGCCCGGGCCCGGGCCTGCTTGCTCAGCCTTCCGTTGCCAGGGGCCTGAGCCTGGGGGCCTCCGCATGGGGAACCCTGAGTCCCCGCGCCACGAGTCCCCCCGACCGTCCCGGCGACCACGGCACCTTTCGCGGCTTCGTCCCAGCCGTGGAGTGAGAGATCACTCCGTTCCCCCACAGAGGCCAGCCCCCTCCACGGGCGCCCCGGCCGCCCGCCACGGCGGAGGCGGACGCCCGGCCACGGCGCCTCCATCCACTCTGCTCGGGGAAAACTCCCCGGCGCCGGGGCCGCCGGCCGCGCCCCATCGTCGCGGCTCGTTTTCCGGGTGGCCGCGCCATGCCCCGAGCGAGAAAGGGCCCTGCTCCACGCGGCCCTGGGCGCTGACCAGGGCTGCCCAACGCCGGCCAATTCTCACGAGCGTTCTGCCCAAATCGATCCCGATTTGGGCAGAACGCTCGTGAGAATTGGCCGGAAAACGCCCGGCGAACACACTTCGGGCACCACAGGGCCGCAGGGCCGCCCCCCCCCGGGGCCCTGTCCGGGATCGTGTGTCGGCGCGTTCCGGCACCGCCAGGAGGAGCTCCGGGAGGCGGGCCCCGGGGAGGCCGACGCCTCCCGCTCCTCAGCCTCCGGGGGTCCCCTCCCTGGCGCCGGCCGCTGGGGCCGGGCCAGCCCCGAAAGCCGGGCCCGGGCCCGGGCCTGCTTGCTCAGCCTTCCGTTGTCAGGGGCCTGAGCCTGGGGGCCTCCGCATGGGGAACCCTGAGTCCCGCGCCACGAGTCCCCCCGACCGTCCCGGCGACCACGGCACCTTTCGCGGCTTCGTCCCAGCCGTGGAGTGAGAGATCACTCCGTTCCCCCACAGAGGCCAGCCCCCTCCACGGGCGCCCCGGCCGCCGCCCGCCACGGCGGAGGCGGACGCCCGGCCACGGCGCCTCCATCCACTCTGCTCGGGGAAAACTCCCCGGCGCCGGGGCCGCCGGCCGCGCCCCATCGTCGCGGCTCGTTTTCCGGGTGGCCGCGCCATGCCCCGAGCGAGAAAGGGCCCTGCTCCACGCGGCCCTGGGCGCTGACCAGGGCTGCCCAACGCCGGCCAATTCTCACGAGCGTTCTGCCCAAATCGATCCCGATTTGGGCAGAACGCTCGTGAGAATTGGCCGGAAAAACGCCCGGCGAACACACTTCGGGCACCACAGGGCCGCAGGGCCGCCCCCCCGGGGCCCTGTCCGGGATCGCGTGTCGGCGCGTTCCGGCACCGCCAGGAGGAGCTCCGGGAGGCGGGCCCCGGGGAGGCCGACGCCTCCCGCTCCTCAGCCTCCGGGGGTCCCCTCCCTGGCGCCGGCCGCTGGGTCCGGGCCAGCCCCGAAAGCCGGGCCCGGGCCCGGGCCTGCTTGCTCAGCCTTCCGTTGCCAGGGGCCTGAGCCTGGGGGCCTCCGCATGGGGAACCCTGAGTCCCGCGCCACGAGTCCCCCCGACCGTCCCGGCGACCACGGCACCTTTCGCGGCTTCGTCCCAGCCGTGTAGTGAGAGATCACTCCGTTCCCCCACAGAGGCCAGCCCCCTCCACGGGCGCCCCGGCCGCCCGCCACGGCGGAGGCGGACGCCCGGCCACGGCGCCTCCATCCACTCTGCTCGGGGGAAAACTCCCCGGCGCCGGGGCCGCCGGCCGCGCCCCATCGTCGCGGCTCGTTTTCCGGGTGGCCGCGCCATGCCCCGAGCGAGAAAGGGCCCTGCTCCACGCGGCCCTGGGCGCTGACCAGGGCTGCCCAACGCCGGCCAATTCTCACGAGCGTTCTGCCCAAATCGATCCCGATTTGGGCAGAACGCTCGTGAGAATTGGCCGGAAAACGCCCGGCGAACACACTTCGGGCACCACAGGGCCGCAGGGCCGCCCCCCCGGGGCCCTGTCCGGGATCGCGTGTCGGCGCGTTCCGGCACCGCCAGGAGGAGCTCCGGGAGGCGGGCCCCGGGGAGGCCGACGCCTCCCGCTCCTCAGCCTCCGGGGGTCCCCTCCCTGGCGCCGGCCGCTGGGTCCGGGCCAGCCCCGAAAGCCGGGCCCGGGCCCGGGCCTGCTTGCTCAGCCTTCTGTTGCCAGGGGCCTGAGCCTGGGGGCCTCCGCATGGGGAACCCTGAGTCCCACGCCACGAGTCCCCCCGACCGTCCCGGCGACCACGGCACCTTTCGCGGCTTCGACCCAGCCGTGGAGTGAGAGATCACTCCGTTCCCCCACAGAGGCCAGCCCCCTCCACGGGCGCCCCGGCCGCCCGCCACGGCGGAGGCGGACGCCCGGCCACGGCGCCTCCATCCACTCTGCTCGGGGAAAACTCCCCGGCGCCGGGGCCGCCGGCCGCGCCCCATCGTCGCGGCTCGTTTTCCGGGTGGCCGCGCCATGCCCCGAGCGAGAAAGGGCCCTGCTCCACGCGGCCCTGGGCGCTGACCAGGGCTGCCCAACGCCGGCCAATTCTCACGAGCGTTCTGCCCAAATCGATCCCGATTTGGGCAGAACGCTCGTGAGAATTGGCCGGAAAACGCCCGGCGAACACACTTCGGGCACCACAGGGCCGCAGGGCCGCCCCCCCCCGGGGCCCTGTCCGGGATCGTGTGTCGGCGCGTTCCGGCACCGCCAGGAGGAGCTCCGGGAGGCGGGCCCCGGGGAGGCCGACGCCTCCCGCTCCTCAGCCTCCGGGGGTCCCCTCCCTGGCGCCGGCCGCTGGGGCCGGGCCAGCCCCGAAAGCCGGGCCCGGGCCCGGGCCTGCTTGCTCAGCCTTCCGTTGCCAGGGGCCTGAGCCTGGGGGCCTCCGCATGGGGAAACCTGAGTCCCGCGCCACGAGTCCCCCCGACCGTCCCGGCGACCACGGCACCTTTCGCGGCTTCGTCCCAGCCGTGGAGTGAGAGATCACTCCGTTCCCCCACAGAGGCCAGCCCCCTCCACGGGCGCCCCGGCCGCCCGCCACGGCGGAGGCGGACGCCCGGCCACGGCGCCTCCATCCACTCTGCTCGGGGAAAACTCCCCGGCGCCGGGGCCGCCGGCCGCGCCCCATCGTCGCGGCTCGTTTTCCGGGTGGCCGCGCCATGCCCCGAGCGAGAAAGGGCCCTGCTCCACGCGGCCCTGGGCGCTGACCAGGGCTGCCCAACGCCGGCCAATTCTCACGAGCGTTCTGCCCAAATCGATCCCGATTTGGGCAGAACGCTCGTGAGAATTGGCCGGAAAACGCCCGGCGAACACACTTCGGGCACCACAGGGCCGCAGGGCCGCCCCCCCGGGGCCCTGTCCGGGATCGCGTCTCGGCGCGTTCCGGCACCGCCAGGAGGAGCTCCGGGAGGCGGGCCCCGGGGAGGCCGACGCCTCCCGCTCCTCAGCCTCCGGGGGTCCCCTCCCTGGCGCCGGCCGCTGGGTCCGGGCCAGCCCCGAAAGCCGGGCCCGGGCCCGGGCCTGCTTGCTCAGCCTTCCGTTGCCAGGGGCCTGAGCCTGGGGGCCTCCGCATGGGGAACCCTGAGTCCCGCGCCACGAGTCCCCCCGACCGTCCCGGCGACCACGGCACCTTTCGCGGCTTCGTCCCAGCCGTGGAGTGAGAGATCACTCCGTTCCCCCACAGAGGCCAGCCCCCTCCACGGGCGCCCCGGCCGCCCGCCACGGCGGAGGCGGACGCCCGGCCACGGCGCCTCCATCCACTCTGCTCGGGGAAAACTCCCCGGCGCCGGGGCCGCCGGCCGCGCCCCATCGTCGCGGCTCGTTTTCCGGGTGGCCGCGCCATGCCCCGAGCGAGAAAGGGCCCTGCTCCACGCGGCCCTGGGCGCTGACCAGGGCTGCCCAACGCCGGCCAATTCTCACGAGCGTTCTGCCCAAATCGATCCCGATTTGGGCAGAACGCTCGTGAGAATTGGCCGGAAAACGCCCGGCGAACACACTTCGGGCACCACAGGGCCGCAGGGCCGCCCCCCCCGGGGCCCTGTCCGGGATCGTGTGTCGGCGCGTTCCGGCACCGCCAGGAGGAGCTCCGGGAGGCGGGCCCCGGGGAGGCCGACGCCTCCCGCTCCTCAGCCTCCGGGGGTCCCCTCCCTGGCGCCGGCCGCTGGGGCCGGGCCAGCCCCGAAAGCCGGGCCCGGGCCCGGGCCTGCTTGCTCAGCCTTCCGTTGTCAGGGGCCTGAGCCTGGGGGCCTCCGCATGGGGAACCCTGAGTCCCGCGCCACGAGTCCCCCCGACCGTCCCGGCGACCACGGCACCTTTCGCGGCTTCGTCCCAGCCGTGGAGTGAGAGATCACTCCGTTCCCCCACAGAGGCCAGCCCCCTCCACGGGCGCCCCGGCCGCCCGCCACGGCGGAGGCGGACGCCCGGCCACGGCGCCTCCATCCACTCTGCTCGGGGAAAACTCCCCGGCGCCGGGGCCGCCGGCCGCGCCCCATCGTCGCGGCTCGTTTTCCGGGTGGCCGCGCCATGCCCCGAGCGAGAAAGGGCCCTGCTCCACGCGGCCCTGGGCGCTGACCAGGGCTGCCCAACGCCGGCCAATTCTCACGAGCGTTCTGCCCAAATCGATCCCGATTTGGGCAGAACGCTCGTGAGAATTGGCCGGAAAACGCCCGGCGAACACACTTCGGGCACCACAGGGCCGCAGGGCCGCCCCCCCGGGGCCCTGTCCGGGATCGCGTGTCGGCGCGTTCCGGCACCGCCAGGAGGAGCTCCGGGAGGCGGGCCCCGGGGAGGCCGACGCCTCCCGCTCCTCAGCCTCCGGGGGTCCCCTCCCTGGCGCCGGCCGCTGGGTCCGGGCCAGCCCCGAAAGCCGGGCCCGGGCCCGGGCCTGCTTGCTCAGCCTTCCGTTGCCAGGGGCCTGAGCCTGGGGGCCTCCGCATGGGGAACCCTGAGTCCCGCGCCACGAGTCCCCCCGACCGTCCCGGCGACCACGGCACCTTTCGCGGCTTCGTCCCAGCCGTGGAGTGAGAGATCACTCCGTTCCCCCACAGAGGCCAGCCCCCTCCACGGGCGCCCCGGCCGCCCGCCACGGCGGAGGCGGACGCCCGGCCACGGCGCCTCCATCCACTCTGCTCGGGGGAAAACTCCCCGGCGCCGGGGCCGCCGGCCGCGCCCCATCGTCGCGGCTCGTTTTCCGGGTGGCCGCGCCATGCCCCGAGCGAGAAAGGGCCCTGCTCCACGCGGCCCTGGGCGCTGACCAGGGCTGCCCAACGCCGGCCAATTCTCACGAGCGTTCTGCCCAAATCGATCCCGATTTGGGCAGAACGCTCGTGAGAATTGGCCGGAAAACGCCCGGCGAACACACTTCGGGCACCACAGGGCCGCAGGGCCGCCCCCCCGGGGCCCTGTCCGGGATCGCGTGTCGGCGCGTTCCGGCACCGCCAGGAGGAGCTCCGGGAGGCGGGCCCCGGGGAGGCCGACGCCTCCCGCTCCTCAGCCTCCGGGGGTCCCCTCCCTGGCGCCGGCCGCTGGGTCCGGGCCAGCCCCGAAAGCCGGGCCCGGGCCCGGGCCTGCTTGCTCAGCCTTCTGTTGCCAGGGGCCTGAGCCTGGGGGCCTCCGCATGGGGAACCCTGAGTCCCACGCCACGAGTCCCCCCGACCGTCCCGGCGACCACGGCACCTTTCGCGGCTTCGACCCAGCCGTGGAGTGAGAGATCACTCCGTTCCCCCACAGAGGCCAGCCCCCTCCACGGGCGCCCCGGCCGCCCGCCACGGCGGAGGCGGACGCCCGGCCACGGCGCCTCCATCCACTCTGCTCGGGGAAAACTCCCCGGCGCCGGGGCCGCCGGCCGCGCCCCATCGTCGCGGCTCGTTTTCCGGGTGGCCGCGCCATGCCCCGAGCGAGAAAGGGCCCTGCTCCACGCGGCCCTGGGCGCTGACCAGGGCTGCCCAACGCCGGCCAATTCTCACGAGCGTTCTGCCCAAATCGATCCCGATTTGGGCAGAACGCTCGTGAGAATTGGCCGGAAAACGCCCGGCGAACACACTTCGGGCACCACAGGGCCGCAGGGCCGCCCCCCCCGGGGCCCTGTCCGGGATCGTGTGTCGGCGCGTTCCGGCACCGCCAGGAGGAGCTCCGGGAGGCGGGCCCCGGGGAGGCCGACGCCTCCCGCTCCTCAGCCTCCGGGGGTCCCCTCCCTGGCGCCGGCCGCTGGGGCCGGGCCAGCCCCGAAAGCCGGGCCCGGGCCCGGGCCTGCTTGCTCAGCCTTCCGTTGTCAGGGGCCTGAGCCTGGGGGCCTCCGCATGGGGAACCCTGAGTCCCGCGCCACGAGTCCCCCCGACCGTCCCGGCGACCACGGCACCTTTCGCGGCTTCGTCCTAGCCGTGGAGTGAGAGATCACTCCGTTCCCCCACAGAGGCCAGCCCCCTCCACGGGCGCCCCGGCCGCCCGCCACGGCGGAGGCGGACGCCCGGCCACGGCGCCTCCATCCACTCTGCTCGGGGAAAACTCCCCGGCGCCGGGGACGCCGGCCGCGCCCCATCGTCGCGGCTCGTTTTCCGGGTGGCCGCGCCATGCCCCGAGCGAGGAAAGCGCCCTGCTCCACGCGGCCCTGGGCGCTGACCAGGGCTGCCCAACGCCGGCCAATTCTCACGAGCGTTTTGCCCAAATCGATCCCGATTTGGGCAGAACGCTCGTGAGAATTGGCCGGAAAACGCCCGGCGAACACACATCGGGCACCACAGGGCCGCAGGGCCGCCCCCCCGGGGCCCTGTCCGGGATCGCGAGTCGTCGCGTTCCGGCACCGCCAGGAGGAGCTCCGGGAGGCGGGCCCCGGGGAGGCCGACGCCTCCCGCTCCTCAGCCTCCGGGGGTCCCCTCCCTGGCGCCGGCCGCTGGGGCCGGGCCAGCCCCGAAAGCCGGGCCCGGGCCCGGGCCTGCTTGCTCAGCCTTCCGTTGCCAGGGGCCTGAGCCTGGGGGCCTCCGCATGGGGAACCCTGAGTCCCGCGCCACGAGTCCCCCCGACCGTCCCGGCGACCACGGCACCTTTCGCGGCTTCGTCCCAGCCGTGGAGTGAGAGATCACTCCGTTCCCCCACAGAGGCCAGCCCCGTCCACGGGCGCCCCGGCCGCCCGCCACGGCGGAGGCGGACGCCCGGCCACGGCGCCTCCATCCACTCTGCTCGGGGAAAAATCCCCGGCGCCGGGGCCGCCGGCCGCGCCCCATCGTCGCGGCTCGTTTTCCGGGTGGCCGCGCCATGCCCCGAGCGAGAAAGGGCCCTGCTCCACGCGGCCCTGGGCGCTGACCAGGGCTGCCCAACGCCGGCCAATTCTCACGAGCGTTCTGCCCAAATCGATCCCGATTTGGGCAGAACGCTCGTGAGAATTGGCCGGAAAACGCCCGGCGAACACACTTCGGGCACCACAGGGCCGCAGGGCCGCCCCCCCCGGGGCCCTGTCCGGGATCGCGTGTCGGCCCGTTCCGGCACCGCCAGGAGGAGCTCCGGGAGGCGGGCCCCGGGGAGGCCGACGCCTCCCGCTCCTCAGCCTCCGGGGGTCCCCTCCCTGGCGCCGGCCGCTGGGTCCGGGCCAGCCCCGAAAGCCGGGCCCGGGCCCGGGCCTGCTTGCTCAGCCTTCTGTTGCCAGGGGCCTGAGCCTGGGGGCCTCCGCATGGGGAACCCTGAGTCCCGCGCCACGAGTCCCCCCGACCGTCCCGGCGACCACGGCACCTTTCGCGGCTTCGACCCAGCCGTGGAGTGAGAGATCACTCCGTTCCCCCACAGAGGCCAGCCCCCTCCACGGGCGCCCCGGCCGCCCGCCACGGCGGAGGCGGACGCCCGGCCACGGCGCCTCCATCCACTCTGCTCGGGGAAAACTCCCCGGCGCCGGGGCCGCCGGCCGCGCCCCATCATCGCGGCTCGTTTTCCGGGTGGCCGCGCCATGCCCCGAGCGAGAAAGGGCCCTGCTCCACGCGGCCCTGGGCGCTGACCAGGGCTGCCCAACGCCGGCCAATTCTCACGAGCGTTCTGCCCAAATCGATCCCGATTTGGGCAGAACGCTCGTGAGAATTGGCCGGAAAACGCCCGGCGAACACACTTCGGGCACCACAGGGCCGCAGGGCCGCCCCCCCCGGGGCCCTGTCCGGGATCGTGTGTCGGCGCGTTCCGGCACCGCCAGGAGGAGCTCCGGGAGGCGGGCCCCGGGGAGGCCGACGCCTCCCGCTCCTCAGCCTCCGGGGGTCCCCTCCCTGGCGCCGGCCGCTGGGGCCGGGCCAGCCCCGAAAGCCGGGCCCGGGCCCGGGCCTGCTTGCTCAGCCTTCCGTTGTCAGGGGCCTGAGCCTGGGGGCCTCCGCATGGGGAACCCTGAGTCCCGCGCCACGAGTCCCCCCGACCGTCCCGGCGACCACGGCACCTTTCGCGGCTTCGTCCCAGCCGTGGAGTGAGAGATCACTCCGTTCCCCCACAGAGGCCAGCCCCCTCCACGGGCGCCCCGGCCGCCCGCCACGGCGGAGGCGGACGCCCGGCCACGGCGCCTCCATCCACGCTGCTCGGGGAAAACTCCCCGGCGCCGGGGACGCCGGCCGCGGCCCATCGTCGCGGCTCGTTTTCCGGGTGGCCGCGCCATGCCCCGAGCGAGAAAGCGCCCTGCTCCACGCGGCCCTGGGCGCTGACCAGGGCTGCCCAACGCCGGCCAATTCTCACGAGCGTTTTGCCCAAATCGATCCCGATTTGGGCAGAACGCTCGTGAGAATTGGCCGGAAAACGCCCGGCGAACACACATCGGGCACCACAGGGCCGCAGGGCCACCCCCCCGGGGCCCTGTCCGGGATCGCGTGTCGTCGCGTTCCGGCACCGCCAGGAGGAGCTCCGGGAGGCGGGCCCCGGGGAGGCCGACGCCTCCCGCTCCTCAGCCTCCGGGGGTCCCCTCCCTGGCGCCGGCCGCTGGGGCCGGGCCAGCCCCGAAAGCCGGGCCCGGGCCCGGGCCTGCTTGCTCAGCCTTCCGTTGCCAGGGGCCTGAGCCTGGGGGCCTCCGCATGGGGAACCCTGAGTCCCGCGCCACGAGTCCCCCCGACCGTCCCGGCGACCACGGCACCTTTCGCGGCTTCGTCCCAGCCGTGGAGTGAGAGATCACTCCGTTCCCCCACAGAGGCCAGCCCCGTCCACGGGCGCCCCGGCCGCCCGCCACGGCGGAGGCGGACGCCCGGCCACGGCGCCTCCATCCACTCTGCTCGGGGAAAAATCCCCGGCGCCGGGGCCGCCGGCCGCGCCCCATCGTCGCGGCTCGTTTTCCGGGTGGCCGCGCCATGCCCCGAGCGAGAAAGGGCCCTGCTCCACGCGGCCCTGGGCGCTGACCAGGGCTGCCCAACGCCGGCCAATTCTCACGAGCGTTCTGCCCAAATCGATCCCGATTTGGGCAGAACGCTCGTGAGAATTGGCCGGAAAACGCCCGGCGAACACACTTCGGGAACCACAGGGCCGCAGGGCCGCCCCCCCGGTGCCCTGTCCAGGATCGCGTGTCGGCGCGTTCCGGCACCGCCAGGAGGAGCTCCGGGAGGCGGGCCCCGGGGAGGCCGACGCCTACCGCTCCTCAGCCTCCGGGGGTCCCCTCCCTGGCGCCGGCCGCTGGGGCCGGGCCAGCCCCGAAAGCCGGGCCCGGGCCCGGGCCTGCTTGCTCAGCCTTCCGTTGCCAGGGGCCTGAGCCTGGGGGCCTCCGCATGGGGAACCCTGAGTCCCGCGCCACGAGTCCCCCCGACCGTCCCGGCGACCACGGCACCTTTCGCGGCTTCGTCCCAGCCGTGGAGTGAGAGATCACTCCGTTCCCCCACAGAGGCCAGCCCCCTCCACGGGCGCCCCGGCCGCCCGCCACGGCGGAGGCGGACGCCCGGCCACGGCGCCTCCATCCACTCTGCTCGGGGAAAACTCCCCGGCGCCGGGGACGCCGGCCGCGCCCCATCGTCGCGGCTCGTTTTCCGGGTGGCCGCGCCATGCCTGAGCGAGAAAGGGCCCTGCTCCACGCGGCCCTGGGCGCTGACCAGGGCTGCCCAACGCCGGCCAATTCTCACGAGCGTTCTGCCCAAATCGATCCCGATTTGGGCAGAACGCTCGTGAGAATTGGCCGGAAAACGCCCGGCGAACACACTTCGGGCACCACAGGGCCGCAGGGCCGCCCCCCCGGGGCCCTGTCCGGGATCGCGTGTCGGCGCGTTCCGGCACCGCCAGGAGGAGCTCCGGGAGGCGGGCCCCGGGGAGGCCGACGCCTCCCGCTCCTCAGCCTCCGGGGGTCCCCTCCCTGGCGCCGGCCGCTGGGTCCGGGCCAGCCCCGAAAGCCGGGCCCGGGCCCGGGCCTGCTTGCTCAGCCTTCTGTTGCCAGGGGCCTGAGCCTGGGGGCCTCCGCATGGGGAACCCTGAGTCCCGCGCCACGAGTCCCCCCGACCGTCCCGGCGACCACGGCACCTTTCGCGGCTTCGACCCAGCCGTGGAGTGAGAGATCACTCCGTTCCCCCACAGAGGCCAGCCCCCTCCACGGGCGCCCCGGCCGCCCGCCACGGCGGAGGCGGACGCCCGGCCACGGCGCCTCCATCCACTCTGCTCGGGGAAAACTCCCCGGCGCCGGGGCCGCCGGCCGCGCCCCATCATCGCGGCTCGTTTTCCGGGTGGCCGCGCCATGCCCCGAGCGAGAAAGGGCCCTGCTCCACGCGGCCCTGGGCGCTGACCAGGGCTGCCCAACGCCGGCCAATTCTCACGAGCGTTCTGCCCAAATCGATCCCGATTTGGGCAGAACGCTCGTGAGAATTGGCCGGAAAACGCCCGGCGAACACACTTCGGGCACCACAGGGCCGCAGGGCCGCCCCCCCCGGGGCCCTGTCCGGGATCGTGTGTCGGCGCGTTCCGGCACCGCCAGGAGGAGCTCCGGGAGGCGGGCCCCGGGGAGGCCGACGCCTCCCGCTCCTCAGCCTCCGGGGGTCCCCTCCCTGGCGCCGGCCGCTGGGGCCGGGCCAGCCCCGAAAGCCGGGCCCGGGCCCGGGCCTGCTTGCTCAGCCTTCCGTTGTCAGGGGCCTGAGCCTGGGGGCCTCCGCATGGGGAACCCTGAGTCCCGCGCCACGAGTCCCCCCGACCGTCCCGGCGACCACGGCACCTTTCGCGGCTTCGTCCCAGCCGTGGAGTGAGAGATCACTCCGTTCCCCCACAGAGGCCAGCCCCCTCCACGGGCGCCCCGGCCGCCCGCCACGGCGGAGGCGGACGCCCGGCCACGGCGCCTCCATCCACTCTGCTCGGGGAAAACTCCCCGGCGCCGGGGACGCCGGCCGCGCCCCATCGTCGCGGCTCGTTTTCCGGGTGGCCGCGCCATGCCCCGAGCGAGAAAGCGCCCTGCTCCACGCGGCCCTGGGCGCTGACCAGGGCTGCCCAACGCCGGCCAATTCTCACGAGCGTTTTGCCCAAATCGATCCCGATTTGGGCAGAACGCTCGTGAGAATTGGCCGGAAAACGCCCGGCGAACACACATCGGGCACCACAGGGCCGCAGGGCCACCCCCGCGGGGCCCTGTCCGGGATCGCGTGTCGTCGCTTTCCGGCACCGCCAGGAGGAGCTCCGGGAGGCGGGCCCCGGGGAGGCCGACGCCTCCCGCTCCTCAGCCTCCGGGGGTCCCCTCCCTGGCGCCGGCCGCTGGGGCCGGGCCAGCCCCGAAAGCCGGGCCCGGGCCCGGGCCTGCTTGCTCAGCCTTCCGTTGCCAGGGGCCTGAGCCTGGGGGCCTCCGCATGGGGAACCCTGAGTCCCGCGCCACGAGTCCCCCCGACCGTCCCGGCGACCACGGCACCTTTCGCGGCTTCGTCCCAGCCGTGGAGTGAGAGATCACTCCGTTCCCCCACAGAGGCCAGCCCCCTCCACGGACGCCCCGGCCGCCCGCCACGGCGGAGGCGGACGCCCGGCCACGGCGCCTCCATCCACTCTGCTCGGGGAAAACTCCCCGGCGCCGGGGCCGCCGGCCGCGCCCAATCGTCGCGGCTCGTTTTCCGGGCGGCCGCGCCATGCCCCGAGCGAGAAAGGGCCCTGCTCCACGCGGCCCTGGGCGCTGACCAGGGCTGCCCAACGCCGGCCAATTCTCACGAGCGTTTTGGCCAAATCGATCCCGATTTGGGCAGAACGCTCGTGAGAATTGGCCGGAAAACGCCCGGCGAACACACTTCGGGCACCAGAGGGCCGCAGGGCCGCTCCCCCGGGGCCCTGTCCGGGATCGCGTGTCGTCGCGTTCCGGCACCGCCAGGAGGAGCTCCGGGAGGCGGGCCCCGGGGAGGCCGACGCCTCCCGCTCCTCAGCCTCTGGGGGTCCCCTCCCTGGCGCCGGCCGCTGGGGCCGGGCCAGCCCCGAAAGCCGGGCCCGGGCCCGGGCCTGCTTGCTCAGCCTTCCGTTGCCAGGGGCCTGAGCCTGGGGGCCTCCGCATGGGGAACACTGAGTCCCGCGCCACGAGTCCCCCCGACCGTCCCGGCGACCACGGCACCTTTCGCGGCTTCGTCCCAGCCGTGGAGTGAGAGATCACTCCGTTCCCCCACAGAGGCCAGCCCCCTCCACGGGCGCCCCGGCCGCCCGCCACGGCGGAGGCGGACGCCCGGCCACGGCGCCTCCATCCACTCTGCTCGGGGAAAACTCCCCGGCGCCGGGGCCGCCGGCCGCGCCCCATCGTCGCGGCTCGTTTTCCGGGTGGCCGCGCCATGCCCCGAGCGAGAAAGGGCCCTGCTCCACGCGGCCCTGGGCGCTGACCAGGGCTGCCCAACGCCGGCCAATTCTCACGAGCGTTCTGCCCAAATCGATCCCGATTTGGGCAAAACGCTCGTGAGAATTGGCCGGAAAACGCCCGGCGAACACACTTCGGGCACCACAGGGCCGCAGGGCCGCCCCCCCGGGGCCCTGTCCGGGATCGCGTGTCGGCGCGTTCCGGCACCGCCAGGAGGAGCTCCGGGAGGCGGGCCCCGGGGAGGCCGACGCCCCCCGCTCCTCAGCCTCCGGGGGTCCCCTACCTGGCGCCGGCCCCTGGGGCCGGGCCAGCCCCGAAAGCCGGGCCCGGGCCCGGGCCTGCTTGCTCAGCCTTCCGTTGCCAGGGGCCTGAGCCTGGGGGCCTCCGCATGGGGAACACTGAGTCCCGCGCCACGAGTCCCCCCGACCGTCCCGGCGACCACGACACCTTTCGCGGCTTCGTCCCAGCCGTGGAGTGAGAGATCACTCCGTTCCCCCACAGAGGCCAGCCCCCTCCACGGGAGCCCCGGCCGCCTGCCACGGCGGAGGCGGACGCCCGGCCACGGCGCCTCCATCCACTCTGCTCGGGGAAAACTCCCCGGCGCCGGGGCCGCCGGCCGCGCCCCATCGTCGCGGCTCGTTTTCCGGGTGGCCGCGCCATGCCCCGAGCGAGAAAGGGCCCTGCTCCACGCGGCCCTGGGCGCTGACCAGAGCTGCCCAACGCCGGCCAATTCTCACGAGCGTTCTGCCCAAATCGATCCCGATTTGGGCAGAACGCTCGTGAGAATTGGCCGGAAAACGCCCGGCGAACACACTTCGGGCACCACAGGGCCGCAGGGCCGCCCCCCCGGGGCCCTGTCCGGGATCGCGTGTCGTCGCGTTCCGGCACCGCCAGGAGGAGCTCCGGGAGGCGGGCCCCGGGGAGGCCGACGCCTCCCGCTCCTCAGCCTCCGGGGGTCCCCTCACTGGCGCCGGCCGCTGGGGCCGGGCCAGCCCCGAAAGCCGGGCCCGGGCCCGGGCCTGCTTGCTCAGCCTTCCGTTGCCAGGGGCCTGAGCCTGGGGGCCTCCGCATGGGGAACCCTGAGTCCCGCGCCACGAGTCCCCCCGACCGTCCCGGCGACCACGGCACCTTTCGCGGCTTCGTCCCAGCCGTGGAGTGAGAGATCACTCCGTTCCCCCACAGAGGCCAGCCCCCTCCACGGGCGCCCCGGCCGCCCGCCACGGCGGAGGCGGACGCCCGGCCACGGCGCCTCCATCCACTCTGCTCGGGGAAAACTCCCCGGCGCCGGGGCCGCCGGCCGCGCCCCATCGTCGCGGCTCGTTTTCCGGGTGGCCGCGCCATGCCCCGAGCGAGAAAGGGCCCTGCTCCACGCGGCCCTGGGCGCTGACCAGGGCTGCCCAACGCCGGCCAATTCTCACGAGCGTTCTGCCCAAATCGATCCCGATTTGGGCAGAACGCTCGTGAGAATTGGCCGAAAACGCCCGGCGAACACACTTCGGGCACCAGAGGGCCGCAGGGCCGCCCCCCCGGGGCCCTGTCCGGGATCGCGTGTCGGCGCGTTCCGGCACCGCCAGGAGGAGCTTCGGGAGGCGGGCCCCGGGGAGGCCGACGCCTCCCGCTCCTCAGTCTCCGGGGGTCCCCTCCCTGGCGCCGGCCGCTGGGGCCGGGCCAGCCCCGAAAGCCGGGCCCGGGCCCGGACCTGCTTGCTCAGCCTTCCGTTGCCAGGGGCCTGAGCCTGGGGGCCTCCGCATGGGGAACCCTGAGTCCCGCGCCACGAGTCCCCCCGACCCTCCCGGCGACCACGGCACCTTTCGCGGCTTCGTCCCAGCCGTGGAGTGAGAGATCACTCCGTTCCCCCACAGAGGCCAGCCCCCTCCACGGGCGCCCCGGCCGCCCGCCACGGCGGAGGCGGACGCCCGGCCACGGCGCCTCCATCCACTCTGCTCGGGGAAAACTCCCCGGCGCCGGGGCCGCCGGCCGCGCCCCATCGTCGCGGCTCGTTTTCCGGGTGGCCGCGCCATGCCCCGAGCGATAAAGGGCCCTGCTCCACGCGGCCCTGGGCGCTGACCAGGGCTGCCCAACGCCGGCCAATTCTCACGAGCGTTCTGCCCAAATCGATCCCGATTTGGGCAGAACGCTCGTGAGAATTGGCCGGAAAACGCCCGGCGAACACACTGCGGGCACCAGAGGGCCGCAGGGCCGCCCCCCCGGGGCCCTGTCCGGGATCGCGTGTCGTCGCGTTCCGGCACCGCCAGGAGGAGCTCCGGGAGGCGGGCCCCGGGGAGGCCGACGCCTCCCGCTCCTCAGCCTCCGGGGGTCCCCTCCCTGGCGCCGGCCGCTGGGGCCGGGCCAGCCCCGAAAGCCGGGCCCGGGCCCGGGCCTGCTTGCTCAGCCTTCCGTTGCCAGGGGCCTGAGCCTGGGGGCCTCCGCATGGGGAACCCTGAGTCCCGCGCCACGAGTCCCCCCGACCGTCCCGGCGACCACGGCACCTTTCGTGGCTTCGTCCCAGCCGTGGAGTGAGAGATCACTCCGTTCCCCCACAGAGGCCAGCCCCCTCCACGGGCGCCCCGGCCGCCCGCCACGGCGGAGGCGGACGCCCGGCCACGGCGCCTCCATCCACTCTGCTCGGGGAAAACTCCCCGGCGACGGGGCCGCCGGCCGCGCCCCATCGTCGCGGCTCGTTTTCCGGGTGGCCGCGCCATGCCCGAGCAAGAAAGGGCCCTGCTCCACGCGGCCCTGGGCGCTGACCAGGGTTGCCCAACGCCGGCCAATTCTCACGAGCGTTCTGCCCAAATCGATCCTGATTTGGGCAGAACGCTCGTGAAAATTGGCCGGAAAACGCCCGGCGAACACACTTCGGGCACCACAGGGCCGCAGGGCCCCCCCCCGGGGCCCTGTCCGGGATCGCGTGTCGTCGCATTCCGGCACCGCCAGGAGGAGCTCCGGGAGGCGGGCCACGGGGAGGCCGACGCCTCCCGCTCCTCAGCCTCCGGGGGTCCCCTCCCTGGCGCCGGCCGCTGGGGCCGGGCCAGCCCCGAAAGCCGGGCCCGGGCCCGGGCCTGCTTGCTCAGCCTTCTGTTGCCAGGGGCCTGAGCCTGGGGGCCTCCGCATGGGGAACACTGAGTCCCGCGCCACGAGTCCCCCCGACCGTCCCGGCGACCACGGCACCGTTCGCGGCTTCGTCCCAGCCGTGGAGTGAGAGATCACTCCGTTCCCCCACAGAGGCCAGCCCCCTCCACGGGCGCCCCGGCCGCCCGCCACGGCGGAGGCGGACGCCCGGCCACGGCGCCTCCATCCACTCTGCTCGGGGAAAACTCCCCGGCGCCGGGGCCGCCGGCCGCGCCCCATCGTCGCGGCTCGTTTTCCGGGTGGCCGCGCCATGCCCCGAGCGAGAAAGGGCCCTGCTCCACGCGGCCCTGGGCGCTGACCAGGGCTGCCCAACGCCGGCCAATTCTCACGAGAACGCTCGTGAGAATTGGCCGGAAAACGCCCGGCGAACACACTTCGGGCACCACAGGGCCGCAGGGCACCCCCCCCGGGCCCTGTCCGGGTTCGCGTGTCGGCGCGTTCCGGCACCGCCAGGAGGAGCTCCGGGAGGCGGGCCCCGGGGAGGCCGACGCCTCCCGCTCCTCAGCCTCCGGGGTCCCCTCCCTGGCGCCGGCCGCTGGGGCCGGGCCAGCCCCGAAAGCCGGGCCCGGGCCCGGGCCTGCTTGCTCAGCCTTCCGTTGCCAGGGGCCTGAGCCTGGGGGCCTCAGCATGGGGAACCCTGAGTCCCGCGCCACGAGCCCCCCGACCGTCCCGGCGACCACGGCACCTTTCGCGGCTTCGTCCCAGCCGTGGAGTGAGAGATCACTCCGTTCCCCCACAGAGGAGAGCCCCCTCCACGGGCGCCCCGGCCGCCCGCCACGGCGGAGGCGGTCGCCCGACCACGGCGCCTCCATCCACTCTGCTCGGGGAAAACTCCCCGGCGCCGGGGGCCGCCGGCCGCGCCCCATCGTCGCGGCTCGTTTTCCGGGTGGCCGCGCCATGCCCCGAGCGAGAAAGGGCCCTGCTCCACGCGGCCCTGGGCGCTGACCAGGGCTGCCCAACGCCGGCCAATTCTCACGAGCGTTCTGCCCAAATCGATCCCGATTTGGGCAGAACGCTCGTGAGAATTGGCCGAAAACGCCCGGCGAACACACTTCGGGCACCAGAGGGCCGCAGGGCCGCCCCCCCGGGGCCCTGTCCGGGATCGCGTGTCGGCGCGTTCCGGCACCGCCAGGAGGAGCTCCGGGAGGCGGGCCCCGGGGAGGCCGACGCCTCCCGCTCCTCAGTCTCCGGGGGTCCCCTCCCTGGCGCCGGCCGCTGGGGCCGGGCCAGCCCCGAAAGCCGGGCCCGGGCCCGGACCTGCTTGCTCAGCCTTCCGTTGCCAGGGGCCTGAGCCTGGGGGCCTCCGCATGGGGAACCCTGAGTCCCGCGCCACGAGTCCCCCCGACCCTCCCGGCGACCACGGCACCTTTCGCGGCTTCGTCCCAGCCGTGGAGTGAGAGATCACTCCGTTCCCCCACAGAGGCCAGCCCCCTCCACGGGCGCCCCGGCCGCCCGCCACGGCGGAGGCGGACGCCCGGCCACGGCGCCTCCATCCACTCTGCTCGGGGAAAACTCCCCGGCGCCGGGGCCGCCGGCCGCGCCCCATCGTCGCGGCTCGTTTTCCGGGTGGCCGCGCCATGCCCCGAGCGAGAAAGGGCCCTGCTCCACGCGGCCCTGGGCGCTGACCAGGGCTGCCCAACGCCGGCCAATTCTCACGAGCGTTCTGCCCAAATCGATCCCGATTTGGGCAGAACGCTCGTGAGAATTGGCCGGAAAACGCCCGGCGAACACACTGCGGGCACCACAGGGCCGCAGGGCCGCCCCCCCGGGGCCCTGTCCGGGATCGCGTGTCGTCGCGTTCCGGCACCGCCAGGAGGAGCTCCGGGAGGCGGGCCCCGGGGAGGCCGATGCCTCCCGCTCCTCAGCCTCCGGGGGTCCCCTCCCTGGCGCCGGCCGCTGGGGCCGGGCCAGCCCCGAAAGCCGGGCCCGGGCCCGGGCCTGCTTGCTCAGCCTTCCGTTGCCAGGGGCCTGAGCCTGGGGGCCTCCGCATGGGGAACCCTGAGTCCCGCGCCACGAGTCCCCCCCGACCGTCCCGGCGACCACGGCACCTTTCGTGGCTTCGTCCCAGCCGTGGAGTGAGAGATCACTCCGTTCCCCCACAGAGGCCAGCCCCCTCCACGGGCGCCCCGGCCGCCCGCCACGGCGGAGGCGGACGCCCGGCCACGGCGCCTCCATCCACTCTGCTCGGGGAAAACTCCCCGGCGACGGGGCCGCCGGCCGCGCCCCATCGTCGCGGCTCGTTTTCCGGGTGGCCGCGCCATGCCCGAGCAAGAAAGGGCCCTGCTCCACGCGGCCCTGGGCGCTGACCAGGGTTGCCCAACGCCGGCCAATTCTCACGAGCGTTCTGCCCAAATCGATCCTGATTTGGGCAGAACGCTCGTGAAAATTGGCCGGGAAAACGCCCGGCGAACACACTTCGGGCACCACAGGGCCGCAGGGCCCCCCCCCGGGGCCCTGTCCGGGATCGCGTGTCGTCGCATTCCGGCACCGCCAGGAGGAGCTCCGGGAGGCGGGCCACGGGGAGGCCGACGCCTCCCGCTCCTCAGCCTCCGGGGGTCCCCTCCCTGGCGCCGGCCGCTGGGGCCGGGCCAGCCCCGAAAGCCGGGCCCGGGCCCGGGCCTGCTTGCTCAGCCTTCCGTTGCCAGGGGCCTGAGCCTGGGGGCCTCCGCATGGGGAACACTGAGTCCCGCGCCACGAGTCCCCCCGACCGTCCCGGCGACCACGGCACCGTTCGCGGCTTCGTCCCAGCCGTGGAGTGAGAGATCACTCCGTTCCCCCACAGAGGCCAGCCCCCTCCACGGGCGCCCCGGCCGCCCGCCACGGCGGAGGCGGACGCCCGGCCACGGCGCCTCCATCCACTCTGCTCGGGGAAAACTCCCCGGCGCCGGGGCCGCCGGCCGCGCCCCATCGTCGCGGCTCGTTTTCCGGGTGGCCGCGCCATGCCCCGAGCGAGAAAGGGCCCTGCTCCACGCGGCCCTGGGCGCTGACCAGGGCTGCCCAACGCCGGCCAATTCTCACGAGAACGCTCGTGAGAATTGGCCGGAAAACGCCCGGCGAACACACTTCGGGCACCACAGGGCCGCAGGGCACCCCCCCCGGGCCCTGTCCGGGTTCGCGTGTCGGCGCGTTCCGGCACCGCCAGGAGGAGCTCCGGGAGGCGGGCCCCGGGGAGGCCGACGCCTCCCGCTCCTCAGCCTCCGGGGTCCCCTCCCTGGCGCCGGCCGCTGGGGCCGGGCCAGCCCCGAAAGCCGGGCCCGGGCCCGGGCCTGCTTGCTCAGCCTTCCGTTGCCAGGGGCCTGAGCCTGGGGGCCTCAGCATGGGGAACCCTGAGTCCCGCGCCACGAGCCCCCCGACCGTCCCGGCGACCACGGCACCTTTCGCGGCTTCGTCCCAGCCGTGGAGTGAGAGATCACTCCGTTCCCCCACAGAGGAGAGCCCCCTCCACGGGCGCCCCGGCCGCCCGCCACGGCGGAGGCGGTCGCCCGACCACGGCGCCTCCATCCACTCTGCTCGGGGGAAAACTCCCCGGCGCCGGGGCCGCCGGCCGCGCCCCATCGTCGCGGCTCGTTTTCCGGGTGGCCGCGCCATGCCCCGAGCGAGAAAGGGCCCTGCTCCACGCGGCCCTGGGCGCTGACCAGGGCTGCCCAACGCCGGCCAATTCTCACGAGCGTTCTGCCCAAATCGATCCCGATTTGGGCAGAACGCTCGTGAGAATTGGCCGGAAAACGCCCGGCGAACACACTTCGGGCACCACAGGGCCGCAGGGCCGCCCCCCCGGGGCCCTGTCCGGGATCGCGTGTCGTCGCGTTCCGGCACCGCCAGGAGGAGCTCCGGGAGGCGGACCCCGGGGAGGCCGACACCTCCCGCTCCTCAGCCTCCGGGGGTCCCCTCCCTGGCGCCGGCCGCTGGGGCCGGGCCAGCCCCGAAAGCCGGGCCCGGGCCCGGGCCTGCTTGCTCAGCCTTCCGTTGCCAGGGGCCTGAGACTTGGGGCCTCCGCATGGGGAACCCTGAGTCCCGCGCCACGAGTCCCCCCCGACCGTCCCGGCGACCACGGCACCTTTCGCGGCTTCGTCCCAGCCGTGGAGTGAGAGATCACTCCGTTCCCCCACAGAGGCCAGCCCCCTCCACGGGCGCCCCGGCCGCCCGCCACGGCGGAGGCGGACGCCCGGCCACGGCGCCTCCATCCCCTCTGCTCGGGGAAAACTCCCCGGCGCCGGGGCCGCCGGCCGCGCCCCATCGTCGCGGCTCGTTTTCCGGGTGGCCGCGCCATGCCCCGAGCGAGAAAGGGCCCTGCTCCACGCGGCCCTGGGCGCTGACCAGGGCTGCCCAACGCCGGCCAATTCTCACGAGCGTTCTGCCCAAATCGATCCCGATTTGGGCAGAACGCTCGTGAGAATTGGCCGGAAAACGCCCGGCGAACACACTTCGGGCACCACAGGGCCGCAGGGCCGCCCCCCCGGGGCCCTGTCCGGGATCGCGTGTCGGCGCGTTCCGGCACCGCCAGGAGGAGCTCCGGGAGGCGGGCCCCGGGGAGGCCGACGCCTCCCGCTCCTCAGCCTCCGGGGGTCCCCTCCCTGGCGCCGGCCGCTGGGGCCGGGCCAGCCCCGAATGCCGGGCCCGGGCCCGGGCCTGCTTGCTCAGCCTTCCGTTGCCAGGGGCCTGAGCCTGGGGGCCTCCGCATGGGGAACGCTGAGTCCCGCGCCACGAGTCCCCCCGACCGTCCCGGCGACCACGGCACCTTTCGCGGCTTCGTCCCAGCCGTGGAGTGAGAGATCACTCCGTTCCCCCACAGAGGCCAGCCCCCTCCACGGGAGCCCCGGCCGCCCGCCACGGCGGAGGCGGACGCCCGGCCACGGCGCCTCCATCCACTCTGCTCGGGGGAAAACTCCCCGGCGCCGGGGCCGCCGGCCGCGCCCCATCGTCGCGGCTCGTTTTCCGGGTGGCCGCGCCATGCCCCGAGCGAGAAAGGGCCCTGCTCCACGCGGCCTTGGGCGCTGAACAGGGCTGCCCAACGCCGGCCAATTCTCACGAGCTTTCTGCCCAAATCTATCCCGATTTGGGAAGAACGCTCGTGAGAATTGGCCGGAAAACGCCCGGCGAACACACATCGGGCACCACAGGGCCGCAGGGCCGCCCCCCCGGGGCCCTGTCCGGGATCGCGTGTCGGCGCGTTCCGGCACCGCCAGGAGGAGCTCCGGGAGGCGGGCCCCGGGAGGCCGACGCCTCCCGCTCCTCAGCCTCCGGGGGTCCCCTCCCTGGCGCCGGCCGCTGGGGCCGGGCCAGCCCCGAAAGCCGGGCCCGGGCCCGGGCCTGCTTGCTCAGCCTTCCGTTGCCAGGGGCCTGAGCCTGGGGGCCTCCGCATGGGGAACCCTGAGTCCCGCGCCACGAGTCCCCCCGACCGTCCCGGCGACCACGGCACCTTTCGCGGCTTCGTCCCAGCCGTGGAGTGAGAGATCACTCCGTTCCCCCACAGAGGCCAGCCCCCTGCACGGGAGCCCCGGCCGCCCGCCACGGCGGAGGCGGACGCCCGGCCACGGCGCCTCCATCCACTCTGCTCGGGGAAAACTCCCCGGCGCCGGGGCCGCCGGCCGCGCCCCATCGTCGCGGCTCTTTTTCCGGGTGGCCGCGCCATGCCCCGAGCGAGAAAGGGCCCTGCTCCACGCGGCCCTGGGCGCTGACCAGGGTTGCCCAACGCCGGCCAATTCTCACGAGCGTTCTGCCCAAATCGATCCTGATTTGGGCAGAACGCTCGTGAGAATTGGCCGGAAAACGCCCGGCGAACACACTTCGGGCACCACAGGGCCGCAGGGCCCCCCCCCGGGGCCCTGTCCGGGATCGCGTGTCGTCGCATTCCGGCACCGCCAGGAGGAGCTCCGGGAGGCGGGCCCCGGGGAGGCCGACGCCTCCCGCTCCTCAGCCTCCGGGGGTCCCCTCCCTGGCGCCGGACGCTGGGGCCGGGCCAGCCCCGAAAGCCGGGCCAGGGCCCGGGCCTGCTTGCTCAGCCTTCCGTTGCCAGGGGCCTGAGCCTGGGGGCCTCCGCATGGGGAACCCTGAGTCCCGCGACACGAGTCCCCCCGACCGTCCCGGCGACCACGGCACCTTTCGCGGCTTCGTCCCAGCCGTGGAGTGAGAGATCACTCCGTTCCCCCACAGAGGCCAGCGCCCTACACGGGCGCCCCGGCCGCCTGCCATGGCGGAGGCGGACGCCCGGCCACGGCGCCTCCATCCACTCTGCTCGGGGAAAACTCCCCGGCGCCGGGGACGCCGGCCGCGCCCCATCATCGCGGCTCGTTTTCCGGGTGGCCGCACCATGCCCCGAGCGAGAAAGGGCCCTGCTCCACGCGGCCCTGGGCGCTGACCAGGGCTGCCCAACGCCGGCCAATTCTCACGAGCGTTCTGCCCAAATCGATCCCGATTTGGGCAGAACGCTCGTGAGAATTGGCCGGAAAACGCCCGGCGAACACACTTCGGGCACCACAGGGCCGCAGGGCCGCCCCCCCGGGGCCCTGTCCGGGATCGCGTGTCGGCGCGTTCCGGCACCGCCAGGAGGAGCTCCGGGAGGCGGGCCCCGGGGAGGCCGACGCCTCCCGCTCCTCAGCCTCCGGGGGTCCCCTCCCTGGCGCCGGCCGCTGGGGCCGGGCCAGCCCCGAAAGCCGGGCCCGGGCCCGGGCCTGCTTGCTCAGCCTTCCGTTGCCAGGGGCCTGAGCCTGGGGGCCTCCGCATGGGGAACACTGAGTCCCGCGCCACGAGTCCCCCCGACCGTCCCGGCGACCACGGCACCTTTCGCGGCTTCGTCCCAGCCGTGGAGTGAGAGATCACTCCGTTCCCCCACAGAGGCCAGCCCCCACCACGGGCGCCCCGGCCGCCCGCCACGGCGGAGGCGGACGCCCGGCCACGGCGCCTCCATCCACTCTGCTCGGGGAAAACTCCCCGGCGCCGGGGCCGCCGGCCGCGCCCCATCGTCGCGGCTCGTTTTCCGGGTGGCCGCGCCATGCCCCGAGCGAGAAAGGGCCCTGCTCCACGCGGCCCTGGGCGCTGACCAGGGCTGCCCAACGCCGGCCAATTCTCACGAGAACGCTCGTGAGAATTGGCCGGAAAACGCCCGGCGAACACACTTCGGGCACCACAGGGCCGCAGGGCAGCCCCCCCGGGCCCTGTCCGGGTTCGCGTGTCGGCGCGTTCCGGCACCGCCAGGAGGAGCTCCGGGAGGCGGGCCCCGGGGAGGCCGACGCCTCCCGCTCCTAAGCCTCCGGGGTCCCCTCCCTGGCGCCGGCCGCTGGGGCCGGGCCAGCCCCGAAAGCCGGGCCCGGGCCCGGGCCTGCTTGCTCAGCCTTCCGTTGCCAGGGGCCTGAGCCTGGGGGCCTCAGCATGGGGAACCCTGAGTCCCGCGCCACGAGCCCCCCGACCGTCCCGGCGACCACGGCACCTTTCGCGGCTTCGTCCCAGCCGTGGAGTGAGAGATCACTCCGTTCCCCCACAGAGGAGAGCCCCCTCCACGGGCGCCCCGGCCGCCCGCCACGGCGGAGGCGGTCGCCCGGCCACGGCGCCTCCATCCACTCTGCTCGGGGAAAACTCCCCGGCGCCGGGGCCGCCGGCCGCGCCCCATCGTCGCGGCTCGTTTTCCGGGTGGCCGCGCCATGCCCCGAGCGAGAAAGGGCCCTGCTCCACGCGGCCCTGGGCGCTGACCAGGGCTGCCCAACGCCGGCCAATTCTCACGAGCGTTCTGCCCAAATCGATCCCGATTTGGGCAGAACGCTCGTGAGAATTGGCCGGAAAACGCCCGGCGAACACACTTCGGGCACCACAGGGCCGCAGGGCCGCCCCCCCGGTGCCCTGTCCAGGATCGCGTGTCGGCGCGTTCCGGCACCGCCAGGAGGAGCTCCGGGAGGCGGGCCCCGGGGAGGCCGACGCCTCCCGCTCCTCAGCCTCCGGGGGTCCCCTCCCTGGCGCCGGCCGCTGGGGCCGGGCCAGCCCCGAAAGCCGGGCCCGGGCCCGGGCCTGCTTACTCAGCCTTCCGTTGCCAGGGGCCTGAGCCTGGGGGCCTCCGCATGGGGAACCCTGAGTCCCGCGCCACGAGTCCCCCCGACCCTCCCGGCGACCACGGCACCTTTCGCGGCTTCGTCCCATCCGTGGAGTGAGAGATCACTCCGTTCCCCCACAGAGGCCAGCCCCCTCCACGGGCGCCCCGGCCGCCCGCCACGGCGGAGGCGGACGCCCGGCCACGGCGCCTCCATCCACTCTGCTCGGGGAAAACTCCCCGGCGCCGTGGCCGCCGGCCGCGCCCCATCGTCGCGGCTCGTTTTCCGGGTGGCCGCGCCATGCCCCGAGCGAGAAAGGGCCCTGCTCCACGCGGCCCTGGGCGCTGACCAGGGCTGCCCAACGCCGGCCAATTCTCACGAGCGTTCTGCCCAAATCGATCCCGATTTGGGCAGAACGCTCGTGAGAATTGGCCGGAAAACGCCCGGCGAACACACTTCGGGCACCACAGGGCCGCAGGGCCGCCCCCCCGGGGCCCTGTCCGGGATCGCGTGTCGTCGCGTTCCGGCACCGCCAGGAGGAGCTCCGGGAGGCGGGCCCCGGGGAGGCCGACGCCTCCCGCTCCTCAGTCTCCGGGGGTCCCCTCCCTGGCGCCGGCCGCTGGGGCCGGGCCAGCCCCGAAAGCCGGGCCCGGGCACGGGCCTGATTGCTCAGCCTTCCGTTGCCAGGGGCCTGAGCCTGGGGGCCTCCGCATGGGGAACCCTGAGTCCTGCGCCACGAGTCCCCCCGACCATCCCGGCGACCACGGCACCTTTCGCGGCTTCGTCCCAGCCGTGGAGTGAGAGATCACTCCGTTCCCCCACAGAGGCCAGCCCCCTCCACGGGCGCCCCGGCCGCCCGCCACGGCGGAGGCGGACGCCCGGCCACGGCGCCTCCATCCACTCTGCTCGGGGGAAAACTCCCCGGCGCCGGGGCCGCCGGCCGCGCCCCATCGTCACGGCTCGTTTTCCGGGTGGCCGCGCCATGCCCCGAGCGAGAAAGGGCCCTGCTCCACGCGGCCCTGGGCGCTGACCAGGGCTGCCCAACGCCGGCCAATTCTCACGAGCGTTCTGCCCAAATCGATCCCGATTTGGGCAGAACGCTCGTGAGAATTGGCCGGAAAACGCCCGGCGAACACACTTCGGGCACCACAGGGCCGCAGGGCCGCCCCCCCGGGGCCCTGTCCAGGATCGCGTGTCGGCGCGTTCCAGCACCGCCAGGAGGAGCTCCGGGAGGCGGGCCCCGGTGAGGCCGACGCCTCCCGCTCCTCAGCCTCCGGGAGTCCCCTCCCTGGCGCCGGCCGCTGGGGCCGGGCCAGCCCCGAAAGCCGGGCCCGGGCCCGGGACTGCTTGCTCAGCCTTCCGTTGCAAGGGGCCTGAGCCTGGGGGCCTCCGCATGGGGAACCCTGAGTCCCGCGCCACGAGTCCCCCCGACCGTCCCGGCGACCACGGCACCTTTCGCGGCTTCGTCCCAGCCGTGGAGTGAGAGATCACTCCGTTCCCCCACAGAGGCCAGCCCCCTCCACGGGCGCCCCGGCCGCCCGCCACGGCGGAGGCGGACGCCCGGCCACGGCGCCTACATCCACTCTGCTCGGGGAAAACTCCCCGGCGCCGGGGCCGCCGGCCGCGCCCCATCGTCGCGGCTCGTTTTCCGGGTGGCCGCGCCATGCCCCGAGCGAGAAGCGCCCTGCTCCACGCGGCCCTGGGCGCTGACCAGGGCTGCCCAACGCCGGCCAATTCTCACGAGCGTTTTGCCCAAATCGATCCCGATTTGGGCAGAACGCTCGTGAGAATTGGCCGGAAAACGCCCGGCGAACACACATCGGGCACCACAGGGCCGCAGGGCCGCCCCCCCGGGGCCCTGTCCGGGATCGCGTGTCGTCGCGTTCCAGCACCGCCAGGAGGAGCTCCGGGAGGCGGGCCCCGGGGAGGCCGACGCCTCCCGCTCCTCAGCCTCCGGGGGTCCCCTCACTGGCGCCGGCCGCTGGGGCCGGGCCAGCCCCGAAAGCCGGGCCCGGGCCCGGGCCTGCTTGCTCAGCCTTCGGTTGCCAGGGGCCTGAGCCTGGGGGCCTCCGCATGGGGAACCCTGAGTCCCGCGCCACGAGTCCCCCCGACCGTCCCGGCGACCACGGCACCTTTCGCGGCTTGGTCCCAGCCGTGGAGTGAGAGATCACTCCGTTCCCCCACAGAGGCCAGCCCCCTCCACGGGCGCCCCGGCCGCCCGCCACGGCGGAGGCGGACGCCCGGCCACGGCGCCTCCATCCACTCTGCTCGGGGAAAACTCCCCGGCGCCGGGGCCGCCGGCCGCGCCCCATCGTCGCGGCTCGTTTTCCGGGCGGCCACGCCATGACCCGAGCGAGAAAGGGCCCTGCTCCACGTGGCCCTGGGCGCTGACCAGGGCTGCCCAACGCCGGCCAATTCTCACGAGCGTTTTGCCCAAATCGATCCCGATTTGGGCAGAACGCTCGTGAGAATTGGCCGGAAAACGCCCGGCGAACACACTTCGGGCACCAGAGGGCCGCAGGGCCGCCCCCCCGGGGCCCTGTCCGGGATCGCTTGTCGTCGCGTTCCGGCACCGCCAGGAGGAGCTCCGGGAGGCGGGCCCCGGGGAGGCCGACGCCTCCCGCTCCTCAGCCTCCGGGGGTCCCCTCCCTGGCGCCGGCCGCTGGGGCCGGGCCAGCCCCGAAAGCCGGGCCCGGTCCCGGGCCTGCTTGCTCAGCCTTCCGTTGCCAGGGGCCTGAGCCTGGGGGCCTCCGCATGGGGAACCCTGAGTCCCGCGCCACGAGTCCCCCCGACCGTCCCGGCGACCACGGCACCTTTCGCGGCTTCGTCCCAGCCGTGGAGTGAGAGATCACTCCGTTCCCCCACAGAGGCCAGCGCCCTCCACGGGTGCCCCGGCCGCCTGCCATGGCGGAGGCGGACGCCCGGCCACGGCGCCTCCATCCACTCTGCTCGGGGAAAACTCCCCGGCGCCGGGGACGCCGGCCGCGCCCCATCGTCGCGGCTCGTTTTCCGGGTGGCCGCACCATGCCCCGAGCGAGAAAGGGCCCTGCTCCACGCGGCCCTGGGCGCTGACCAGGGCTGCCCAACGCCGGCCAATTCTCACGAGCGTTCTGCCCAAATCGATCCCGATTTGGGCAGAACGCTCGTGAGAATTGGCCGGAAAACGCCCGGCGAACACACTTCGGGCACCACAGGGCCGCAGGGCCGCCCCCCCGGGGCCCTGTCCGGGATCGCGTGTCGGCGCGTTCCGGCACCGCCAGGAGGAGCTCCGGGAGGCGGGCCCCGGGGAGGCCGACGCCTCCCGCTCCTCAGCCTCCGGGGGTCCCCTCCCTGGCGCCGGCCGCTGGGGCCGGGCCAGCCCCGAAAGCCGGGGCCCGGGCCCGGGCCTGCTTGCTCAGCCGTCCGTTGCCAGGGGCCTGAGCCTGGGGGCCTCCGCATGGGGAACACTGAGTCCCGCGCCACGAGTCCCCCCGACCGTCCCGGCGACCACGGCACCTTTCGCGGCTTCGTCCCAGCCGTGGAGTGAGAGATCACTCCGTTCCCCCACAGAGGCCAGCCCCCTCCACGGGCGCCCCGGCCGCCCGCCACGGCGGAGGCGGACGCCCGGCCACGGCGCCTCCATCCACTCTGCTCGGGGAAAACTCCCCGGCGCCGGGGCCGCCGGCCGCGCCCCATCGTCGCGGCTCGTTTTCCGGGTGGCCGCGCCATGCCCCGAGCGAGAAAGGGCCCTGCTCCACGCGGCCCTGGGCGCTGACCAGGGCTGCCCAACGCCGGCCAATTCTCACGAGAACGCTCGTGAGAATTGGCCGGAAAACGCCCGGCGAACACACTTCGGGCACCACAGGGCCGCAGGGCAGCCCCCCCGGGCCCTGTCCGGGTTCGCGTATCGGCGCGTTCCGGCACCGCAAGGAGGAGCTCCGGGAGGCGGGCCCCGGGGAGGCCGACGCCTCCCGCTCCTCAGCCTCCGGGGTCCCCTCCCTGGCGCCGGCCGCTGGGGCCGGGCCAGCCCCGAAAGCCGGGCCCGGGCCCGGGCCTGCTTGCTCAGCCTTCCGTTGCCAGGGGCCTGAGCCTGGGGGCCTCAGCATGGGGAACCCTGAGTCCCGCGCCACGAGCACCCCGACCGTCCCAGCGACCACGGCACCTTTCGCGGCTTCGTCCCAGCCGTGGAGTGAGAGATCACTCCGTTCCCCCACAGAGGAGAGCCCCCTCCACGGGCGCCCCGGCCGCCCGCCACGGCGGAGGCGGTCGCCCGACCACGGCGCCTCCATCCACTCTGCTCGGGGAAAACTCCCCGGCGCCGGGGCCGCCGGCCGCGCCCCATCGTCGCGGCTCGTTTTCCGGGTGGCCGCGCCATGCCCCGAGCGAGAAAGGGCCCTGCTCCATGCGGCCCTGGGCGCTGACCAGGGCTGCCCAACGCCGGCCAATTCTCACGAGCGTTCTGCCCAAATCGATCCCGATTTGGGCAGAACGCTCGTGAGAATTGGCCGGAAAACGCCCGGCGAACACACTTCGGGCACCACAGGGCCGCAGGGCCGCCCCCCCCGGGGCCCTGTCCGGGATCGCGTGTCGTCGCGTTCCGGCACCGCCAGGAGGAGCCCCGGGAGGCGGGCCCCGGGGAGGCCGACGCCTCCCGCTCCTCTGCCTCCGGGGGTCCCCTCCCTGGCGCCGGCCGCTGGGGCCGGGCCAGCCCCGAAAGCCGGGCCCGGGCCCGGGCCTGCTTGCTCAGCCTTCCGTTGCCAGGGGCCTGAGCCTTGGGGCCTCCGCATGGGGAACCCTGAGTCCCGCGCCACGAGTCCCCCCGACCGTCCCGGCGACCACGGCACCTTTCGCGGCTTCGTCCCAGCCGTGGAGTGAGAGATCATTCCGTTCCCCCACAGAGGCCAGCCCCCTCCACGGGCGCCCCGGCCGCCCGCCACGGCGGAGGCGGAAGCCCGGCCACGGCGCCTCCATCCCCTCTGCTCGGGGAAAACTCCCCGGCGCCGGGGCCGCCGGCCGCGCCCCATCGTCGCGGCTCGTTTTCCGGGTGGCCGCGCCATGCCCCGAGCGAGAAAGGGCCCTGCTCCACGCGGCCCTGGGCGCTGACCAGGGCTGCCCAACGCCGGCCAATTCTCACGAGCGTTCTGCCCAAATCGATCCCGATTTGGGCAGAACGCTCGTGAGAATTGGCCGGAAAACGCCCGGCGAACACACTTCGGGCACCACAGGGCCGCAGGGCCGCCCCCCCGGGGCCCTGTCCGGGATCGCGTGTCGGCGCGTTCCGGCACCGCCAGGAGGAGCTCCGGGAGGCGGGCCCCGGGGAGGCCGACGCCTCCCGCTCCTCAGCCTCCGGGGGTCCCCTCCCTGGCGCCGGCCGCTGGGGCCGGGCCAGCCCCGAAAGCCGGGCCCGGGCCCGGGCCTGCTTGCTCAGCCTTCCGTTGCCAGGGGCCTGAGCCTGGGGGCCTCCGCATGGGGAACCCTGAGTCCCGCGCCACGAGTCCCCCCGACCGTCCCGGCGACCACGGTACCTTTCGCGGCTTCGTCCCAGGCGTGGAGTGAGAGATCACTCCGTTCCCCCACAGAGGCCAGCCCCCTCCACGGGAGCCCCGGCCGCCCGCCACGGCGGAGGCGGACGCCCGGCCACGGCGCCTCCATCCACTCTGCTCGGGGAAACTCCCCGGCGCCGGGGCCGCCGGCCGCGCCCC
Organism: Meles meles; assembly: GCF_922984935.1. Taxonomy (NCBI): domain Eukaryota; kingdom Metazoa; phylum Chordata; class Mammalia; order Carnivora; family Mustelidae; genus Meles; species Meles meles. Next base: position 226,838 of record NW_025721225.1, on the reverse strand, counting down.
ATCGTCGCGGCTCGTTTTCCGGGTGGCCGCGCCATGCCCCGAGCGAGAAAGGGCCCTGCTCCACGCGGCCTTGGGCGCTGAACAGGGCTGCCAACGCCGGCCAATTCTCACGAGCTTTCTGCCCAAATCTATCCCGATTTGGGAAGAACGCTCGTGAGAATTGGCCGGAAAACGCCCGGCGAACACACATCGGGCACCACAGGGCCGCAGGGCCGCCCCCCCCGGGGCCCTGTCCGGGATCGCGTGTCGGCGCGTTCCGCCACCGCCAGGAGGAGCTCCGGGAGGCGGGCCCCGGGGAGGCCGACGCCTCCCGCTCCTCAGCCTCCGGGGGTCCCCTCCCTGGCGCCGGCCGCTGGGGCCGGGCCAGCCCCGAAAGCCGGGCCCAGGCCCGGGCCTGCTTGCTCAGCCTTCCGTTGCCAGGGGCCTGAGCCTGGGGGCCTCCGCATGGGGAACCCTGAGTCCCGCGCCACGAGTCCCCCCGACCGTCCCGGCGACCACGGCACCTTTCGCGGCTTCGTCCCAGCCGTGGAGTGAGAGATCACTCCGTTCCCCCACAGAGGCCAGCCCCCTCCACGGGAGCCCCGGCCGCCCGCCACGGCGGAGGCGGACGCCCGGCCACGGCGCCTCCATCCACTCTGCTCGGGGAAAACTCCCCGGCGCCGGGGCCGCCGGCCGCGCCCCATCGTCGCGGCTCGTTTTCCGGGTGGCCGCGCCATGCCCCGAGCGAGAAAGGGCCCTGCTCCACGCGGCCCTGGGCGCTGACCAGGGTTGCCCAACGCCGGCCAATTCTCACGAGCGTTCTGCCCAAATCGATCCCGATTTGGGCAGAACGCTCGTGAGAATTGGCCGGAAAACGCCCGGCGAACACACTTCGGGCACCTCAGGGCCGCAGGGCCCCCCCCCGGGGCCCTGTCCGGGATCGCGGGTCGTCGCGTTCCGGCACCGCCAGGAGGAGCTCCGGGAGGCGGGCCCCGGGGAGGCCGACGCCTCCCGCTCCTCAGCCTCCGGGGGTCCCCTCCCTGGCGCCGGCCGCTGGGGCCGGGCCAGCCCCGAAAGCCGGGCCCGGGCCCGGGCCTGCTTGCTCAGCCTTCCGTTGCCAGGGGCCTGAGCCTGGGGGCCTCCGCATGGGGAACCCTGAGTCCCGCGCCACGAGTCCCCCCGACCGTCCCGGCGACCACGGCACCTTTCGCGGCTTCGTCCCAGCCGTGGAGTGAGAGATCACTCCGTTCCCCCACAGAGGCCAGCCCCCTCCACGGGAGCCCCGGCCGCCCGCCACGGCGGAGGCGGACGCCCGGCCACGGCGCCTCCATCCACTCTGCTCGGGGAAAACTCCCCGGCGCCGGGGCCGCCGGCCGCGCCCCATCGTCGCGGCTCGTTTTCCGGGTGGCCGCACCATGCCCCGAGCGAGAAAGGGCCCTGCTCCACGCGGCCCTGGGCGCTGACCAGGGCTGCCCAACGCCGGCCAATTCTCACGAGCGTTCTGCCCAAATCGATCCCGATTTGGGCAGAACGCTCGTGAGAATTGGCCGGAAAACGCCCGGCGAACACACTTCGGGCACCACAGGGCCGCAGGGCCGCCCCCCCGGGGCCCTGTCCGGGATCGCGTGTCGGCGCGTTCCGGCACCGCCAGGAGGAGCTCCGGGAGGCGGGCCCCGGGGAGGCCGACGCCTCCCGCTCCTCAGCCTCCGGGGGTCCCCTCCCTGGCGCCGGCCGCTGGGGCCGGGCCAGCCCCGAAAGCCGGGCCCGGGCCCGGGCCTGCTTGCTCAGCCTTCCGTTGCCAGGGGCCTGAGCCTGGGGGCCTCCGCATGGGGAACACTGAGTCCCGCGCCACGAGTCCCCCCGACCGTCCCGGCGACCACGGCACCTTTCGCGGCTTCGTCCCAGCCGTGGAGTGAGAGATCACTCCGTTCCCCCACAGAGGCCAGCCCCCTCCACGGGCGCCCCGGCCGCCCGCCACGGCGGAGGCGGACGCCCGGCCACGGCGCCTCCATCCACTCTGCTCGGGGAAAACTCCCCGGCGCCGGGGCCGCCGGCCGCGCCCCATCGTCGCGGCTCGTTTTCCGGGTGGCCGCGCCATGCCCCGAGCGAGAAAGGGCCCTGCTCCACGCGGCCCTGGGCGCTGACCAGGGCTGCCCAACGCCGGCCAATTCTCTCGAGAACGCTCGTGAGAATTGGCCGGAAAACGCCCGGCGAACACACTTCGGGCACCACAGGGCCGCAGGGCAGCCCCCCCGGGCCCTGTCCGGGTTCGCGTGTCGGCGCGTTCCGGCACCGCCAGGAGGAGCTCCGGGAGGCGGGCCCCGGGGAGGCCGACGCCTCCCGCTCCTCAGCCTCCGGGGTCCCCTCCCTGGCGCCGGCCGCTGGGGCCGGGCCAGCCCCGAAAGCCGGGCCCGGGCCCGGGCCTGCTTGCTCAGCCTTCCGTTGCCAGGGGCCTGAGCCTGGGGGCCTCAGCATGGGGAACCCTGAGTCCCGCGCCACGAGCCCCCCGACCGTCCCGGCGACCACGGCACCTTTCGCGGCTTCGTCCCAGCCGTGGAGTGAGAGATCACTCCGTTCCCCCACAGAGGAGAGCCCCCTCCACGGGCGCCCCGGCCGCCCGCCACGGCGGAGGCGGTCGCCCGGCCACGGCGCCTCCATCCACTCTGCTCGGGGAAAACTCCCCGGCGCCGGGGCCGCCGGCCGCGCCCCATCGTCGCGGCTCGTTTTCCGGGTGGCCGCGCCATGCCCCGAGCGAGAAAGGGCCCTGCTCCACGCGGCCCTGGGCGCTGACCAGGGCTGCCCAACGCCGGCCAATTCTCACGAGCGTTCTGCCCAAATCGATCCCGATTTGGGCAGAACGCTCGTGAGAATTGGCCGGAAAACGCCCGGCGAACACACTTCGGGCACCACAGGGCCGCAGGGCCGCCCCCCCGGGGCCCTGTCTGGGATCGCGTGTCGTCGCGTTCCGGCACCGCCAGGAGGAGCTCCGGGAGGCGGGCCCCGGGGAGGCCGACGCCTCCCGCTCCTCAGCCTCCGGGGGTCCCCTCCCTGGCGCCGGCCGCTGGGGCCGGGCCAGCCCCGAAAGCCGGGCCCGGGCCCGGGCCTGCTTGCTCAGCCTTCCGTTGCCAGGGGCCTGAGCCTGGGGGCCTCCGCATGGGGAACACTGAGTCCCGCGCCACGAGTCCCCACGACCGTCCCGGCGACCACGGCACCTTTCGCGGCTTCGTCCCAGCCGTGGAGTGAGAGATCACTCCGTTCCCCCACAGAGGCCAGCCCCCTCCACGGGCGCCCCGGCCGCCCGCCACGGCGGAAGCGGACGCCCGGCCACGGCGCCTACATCCACTCTGCTCGGGGAAAACTCCCCGGCGCCGGGGCCGCCGGCCGCGCCCCATCGTCGCGGCTCGTTTTCCGGGTGGCCGCGCCATGCCCCGAGCGAGAAAGGGCCCTGCTCCACGCGGCCCTGGGCGCTGACCAGGGCTGCCCAACGCCGGCCAATTCTCACGAGCGTTCTGCCCAAATCGATCCCGATTTGGGCAGAATGCTCGTGAGAATTGGCCGGAAAACGCCCGGCGAACACACTTCGGGCACCACAGGGCCGCAGGGCCGCCCCCCCGGGGCCCTGTCCGGGTTCGCGTGTCGGCGCGTTCCGGCACCGCCAGGAGGAGCTCCGGGAGGCGGGCCCCGGGGAGGCCGACGCCTCCCGCTCCTCAGCCTCCGGGGGTCCCCTCCCTGGCGCCGGCCGCTGGGGCCGTGCCAGCCCCAAAAGCCGGGCCCGGGCCCGGGCCTGCTTGCTCAGCCTTCCGTTGCCAGGGGCCTGAGCCTGGGGGCCTCCGCATGGGGAACACTGAGTCCCGAGCCACGAGTCCCCCCGACCGCCCCGGCGACCACGGCATCTTTCGCGGCTTCGTCCCAGCCGTGGAGTGAGAGATCACTCCGTTCCCCAACAGAGGCCAGCCCCCTCCACGGGCGCCCCGTCCGCCCGCCACGGCGGAGGCGGACGCCCGGCCACGGCGCCTCCATCCACTCTGCTCGGGGAAAACTCCCCGGCGCCGGGGCCGCCGGCCGCGCCCCATCGTCGCGGCTCGTTTTCCGGGTGGCCGCGCCATGCCCCGAGCGAAAAAGGGCCCTGCTCCACGCGGCCCTGGGCGCTGACCAGGGCTGCCCAACGCCGGCCAATTCTCACGAGCGTTCTGCCCAAATCGATCCCTCGTGAGAATTGGCCGGAAAACGCCCGGCGAACACACTGCGGGCACCAGAGGGCCGCAGGGCCGCCCCCCCGGGGCCCTGTCCGGGATCGCGTGTCGGCGCGTACCGGCACCGCCAGGAGGAGCTCCGGGAGGCGGGCCCCGGGGAGGCCGACGCCTCCCGCTCCTCAGCCTCCGGGGGTCCCCTCCCTGGCGCCGGCCGCTGGGGCCGGGCCAGACCCGAAAGCCGGGCCCGGGCCCGGGCCTGCTTGCTCAGCCTTCCGTTGCCAGGGGCCTGAGCCTGGGGGCCTCCGCATGGGGAACCCTGAGTCCCACGCCACGAGTCCCCCCGACCGTCCCGGCGACCACGGCACCTTTCGTGGCTTCGTCCCAGCCGTGGATTTAGAGATCACTCCGTTCCCCCACAGAGGCCAGCCCCCTCCACGGGCGCCCCGGCCGCCCGCCACGGCGGAGGCGGACGCCCGGCCACGGCGCCTCCATCCGCTCTGCTCAGGGAAAACTCCCCGGCGACGGGGCCGCCGGCCGCGCCCCATCGTCGCGGCTCGTTTTCCGGGTGGCCGCGCCATGCCCCGAGCGAGAAAGGGCCCTGCTCCACGCGGCCCTGGGCGCTGACCAGGGCTGCCCAACGCCGGCCAATTCTCACGAGCGTTCTGCCCAAATCGATCCCTCGTGAGAATTGGCCGGAAAACGCCCGGCGAACACACTGCGGGCACCAGAGGGCCGCAGGGCCGCCCCCCCGGGGCCCTGTCCGGGATCGCGTGTCGGCGCGTACCGGCACCGCCAGGAGGAGCTCCGGGAGGCGGGCCCCGGGGAGGCCGACGCCTCCCGCTCCTCAGCCTCCGGGGGTCCCCTCCCTGGCGCCGGCCGCTGGGGCCGGGCCAGCCCCGAAAGCCGGGCCCGGGCCCGGGCCTGCTTGCTCAGCCTTCCGTTGCCAGGGGCCTGAGCCTGGGGGCCTCCGCATGGGGAACCCTGAGTCCCGCGCCACGAGTCCCCCCGACCGTCCCGGCGACCACGGCACCTTTCGTGGCTTCGTCCCAGCCGTGGATTTAGAGATCACTCCGTTCCCCCACAGAGGCCAGCCCCCTCCACGGGCGCCCCGGCCGCCCGCCACGGCGGAGGCGGACGCCCGGCCACGGCGCCTCCATCCACTCTGCTCGGGGAAAACTCCCCGGCGACGGGGCCGCCGGCCGCGCCCCATCGTCGCGGCTCGTTTTCCGGGTGGCCGCGCCATGCCCCGAGCGAGAAAGGGCCCTGCTCCACGCGGCCCTGGGCGCTGACCAGGGCTGCCCAACGCCGGCCAATTCTCACGAGCGTTCTGCCCAAATCGATCCCGATTTGGGCAGAACGCTCGTGAGAATTGGCCGGAAAACGCCCGGCGAACACACTTCGGGCACCACAGGGCCGCAGGGCCGCCCCCCCGGGGCCCTGTCCGGGATCGCGTGTCGGCGCGTTCCGGCACCGCCAGGAGGAGCTCCGGGAGGCGGGCCCCGGGGAGGCCGACGCCACCCGCTCCTCAGCCTCCGGGGGTCCCCTCCCTGGCGCCGGCCGCTGGGGCCGGGCCAGCCCCGAAAGCCGGGCCCGGGCCCGGGCCTGCTTGCTCAGCCTTCCGTTGCCAGGGGCCTGAGCCTGGGGGCCTCCGCATGGGGAACCCTGAGTCCCGCGCCACGAGTCCCCCCGACCGTCCCGGCGACCACGGCACCTTTCGCGGCTTCGTCCCAGCCGTGGAGTGAGAGATCACTCCGTTCCCCCACAGAGGCCAGCCCCCTCCACGTGCGCCCCGGCCGCACGCCACGGCGGAGGCGGAGCCCGGCCACGGCGCCTCCATCCACGCTGCTCGGGGAAAACTCCCCGGCGCCGGGGCCGCCGGCCGCGCCCCATCGTCGCGGCTCGTTTTCCGGGTGGCCGCGCCATGCCCCGAGCGAGAAGGGGCCCTGCTCCACGCGGCCCTGGGCGCTGACCAGGGCTGCCCAACGCCGGCCAATTCTCACGAGCGTTCTGCCCAAATCGATCCCGATTTGGGCAGAACGCTCGTGAGAATTGGCCGGAAAACGCCCGGCGAATACACTTCGGGCACCACAGGGCCGCAGGGCCGCCCCCCCGGGGCCCTGTCCGGAATCGCGTGTCGGCGCGTTCCGGCACCGCCAGGAGGAGCTCCGGGAGGCGGGCCCCGGGGAGGCCGACGCCACCCGCTCCTCAGCCTCCGGGGGTCCCCTCCCTGGCGCCGGCCGCTGGGGCCGGGCCAGCCCCGAAAGCCGGGCCCGGGCCCGGGCCTGCTTGCTCAGCCTTCCGTTGCCAGGGGCCTGAGCCTGGGGGCCTCCGCATGGGGAACCCTGAGTCCCGCGCCACGAGTCCCCCCGACCGTCCCGGCGACCACGGCACCTTTCGCGGCTTCGTCCCAGCCGTGGAGTGAGAGATCACTCCGTTCCCCCACAGAGGCCAGCCCCCTCCACGGGCGCCCCGGCCGCCCGCCACGGCGGAGGCGGACGCCCGGCCACGGCGCCTCCATCCACTCTGCTCGGGGAAAACTCCCCAGCGCCGGGGCCGCCGGCCGCGCCCCATCGTCGCGGCTCGTTTTCCGGGTGGCCGCGCCATGCCCCGAGCGAGAAAGGGCCCTGCTCCACGCGGCCCTGGGCGCTGACCAGGGCTGCCCAACGCCGGCCAATTCTCACGAGCGTTCTGCCCAAATCGATCCCGATTTGGGCAGAACGCTCGTGAGAATTGGCCGGAAAACGCCCGGCGAACACACTTCGGGCACCACAGGGCCGCAGGGCCGCCCCCCCGGGGCCCTGTCCGGGATCGCGTGTCGGCGCGTTCCGGCACCGCCAGGAGGAGCTCCGGGAGGCGGGCCCCGGGGAGGCCGACGCCACCCGCTCCTCAGCCTCCGGGGGTCCCCTCCCTGGCGCCGGCCGCTGGGGCCGGGCCAGCCCCGAAAGCCGGGCCCGGGCCCGGGCCTGCTTGCTCAGCCTTCCGTTGCCAGGGGCCTGAGCCTGGGGGCCTCCGCATGGGGAACCCTGAGTCCCGCGCCACGAGTCCCCCCGACCGTCCCGGCGACCACGGCACCTTTCGCGGCTTCGTCCCAGCCGTGGAGTGAGAGATCACTCCGTTCCCCCACAGAGGCCAGCCCCCTCCACGTGCGCCCCGGCCGCCCGCCACGGCGGAGGCGGAGCCCGGCCACGGCGCCTCCATCCACTCTGCTCGGGGAAAACTCCCCGGCGCCGGGGCCGCCGGCCGCGCCCCATCGTCGCGGCTCGTTTTCCGGGTGGCCGCGCCATGCCCCGAGCGAGAAGGGGCCCTGCTCCACGCGGCCCTGGGCGCTGACCAGGGCTGCCCAACGCCGGCCAATTCTCACGAGCGTTCTGCCCAAATCGATCCCGATTTGGGCAGAACGCTCGTGAGAATTGGCCGGAAAACGCCCGGCGAACACACTTCGGGCACCACAGGGCCGCAGGGCCGCCCCCCCGGGGCCCTGTCCAGGATCGCGTGTCGGCGCGTTCCGGCACCGCCAGGAGGAGCTCCGGGAGGCGGGCCCCGGGGAGGCCGACGCCACCCGCTCCTCAGCCTCCGGGGGTCCCCTCCCTGGCGCCGGCCGCTGGGGCCGGGCCAGCCCCGAAAGCCGGGCCCGGGCCCGGGCCTGCTTGCTCAGCCTTCCGTTGCCAGGGGCCTGAGCCTGGGGGCCTCCGCATGGGGAACCCTGAGTCCCGCGCCACGAGTCCCCCCGACCGTCCCGGCGACCACGGCACCTTTCGCGGCTTCGTCCCAGCCGTGGAGTGAGAGATCACTCCGTTCCCCCACAGAGGCCAGCCCCCTCCACGGGCGCCCCGGCCGCCCGCCACGGCGGAGGCGGACGCCCGGCCACGGCGCCTCCATCCACTCTGCTCGGGGAAAACTCCCCGGCGCCGGGGCCGCCGGCCGCGCCCCATCGTCGCGGCTCGTTTTCCGGGTGGCCGCGCCATGCCCCGAGCGAGAAAGGGCCCTGCTCCACGCGGCCCTGGGCGCTGACCAGGGCTGCCCAACGCCGGCCAATTCTCACGAGCGTTCTGCCCAAATCGATCCCGATTTGGGCAGAACGCTCGTGAGAATTGGCCGGAAAACGCCCGGCGAACACACTTCGGGCACCACAGGGCCGCAGGGCCGCCCCCCCGGGGCCCTGTCCGGGATCACGTGTCGGCGCGTTCCGGCACCGCCAGGAGGAGCTCCAGGAGGCGGGCCCCGGGGAGGCCGACGCCACCCGCTCCTCAGCCTCCGGGGGTCCCCTCCCTGGCGCCGGCCGCTGGGGCCGGGCCAGCCCCGAAAGCCGGGCCCGGGCCCGGGCCTGCTTGCTCAGCCTTCCGTTGCCAGGTGCCTGAGCCTGGGGGCCTCCGCATGGGGAACCCTGAGTCCCGCGCCACGAGTCCCCCCGACCGTCCCGGCGACCACGGCACCTTTCGCGGCTTCGTCCCAGCCGTGGAGTGAGAGATCACTCCGTTCCCCCACAGAGGCCAGCCCCCTCCACGGGCGCCCCGGCCGCCCGCCACGGCGGAGGCGGACGCCCGGCCACGGCGCCTCCATCCACTCTGCTCGGGGAAAACTCCCCGGCGCCGGGGCCGCCGGCCGCGCCCCATCGTCGCGGCTCGTTTTCCGGGTGGCCGCGCCATGCCCCGAGCGAGAAAGGGCCCTGCTCCACGCGGCCCTGGGCGCTGACCAGGGCTGCCCAACGCCGGCCAATTCTCACGAGCGTTCTGCCCAAATCGATCCCGATTTGGGCAGAACGCTCGTGAGAATTGCCCGGAAAACGCCCGGCGAACACACTTCGGGCACCACAGGGCCGCAGGGCCGCCCCCCCGGGGCCCTGTCCGGGATCGCGTGTCGGCGCGTTCCGGCACCGCCAGGAGGAGCTCCGGGAGGCGGGCCCCGGGGAGGCCGACGCCACCCGCTCCTCAGCCTCCGGGGGTCCCCTCCCTGGCGCCGGCCGCTGGGGCCGGGCCAGCCCCGAAAGCCGGGCCCGGGCCCGGGCCTGCTTGCTCAGCCTTCCGTTGCCAGGGGCCTGAGCGTGGGGGCCTCCGCATGGGGAAACCTGAGTCCCGCGCCACGAGTCCCCCCGACCGTCCCGGCGACCACGGCACCTTTCGCGGCTTCGTCCCAGCCGTGGAGTGAGAGATCACTCCGTTCCCCCACAGAGGCCAGCCCCCTCCACGGGCGCCCCGGCCGCCCGCCACGGCGGAGGCGGACGACCGGCCACGACGCCTCCATCCACTCTGCTCGCGGAAAACTCCCCGGCGCCGCGGCTGCCGGCCGCGCCCCATCGTCGCGGCTCGTTTTCCGGGTGGCCGCGACATGCCCCGAGCGAGAAAGGGCCCTGCTCCACGCGGAACTGGGCGCTGACCAGGGCTGCCCAACGCCGGCCAATTCTCACGAGCGTTCTGCCCAAATCGATCCCGATTTGGGCAGAACGCTCGTGAGAATTGGCCGGAAAACGCCCGGCGAACACACTTCGCGCACCACAGGGCCGCAGGGCGGCCCCCCAGGGGCCCTGTCCGGGATCGCGTGTCGTCGCGTTCCGGCACCGCCGGGTGGAGCTCCGGGAGGCGTGCCGCGGGGAGGCCGACGCCTCCCGCTCCTCAGCCTCCGGGGGTCCCCTCCCTGGCGCCGGCAGCTGGGGCCGGGCCAGCCCCGAAAGCCGGGCCCGGGCCCGGGCCTGCTTGCTCAGCCTTCCGTTGCCAGGGGCCTCAGCCTGGGGGCCTCCCCATGGGGAACCCTGAGTCCCGCGCCACGAGTCCCCCGACCGTCCCGGCGACAACGGCACCTTTCGCGGCTTCGTCCTAGCCGCGGAGTGAGAGACCAGTCCGTTTCCCCACAGAGGCCAGCCCCCTCCAGGGGCGCCCCGGCCGCCCGCCACGGCGGAGGCGGACGCCCGGCCACGGCGCCTCCATCCACTCTGCTCGGGGAAAACTCCCCGGCGCCGCGGCTGCCGGCCGCGCCCCATCGTCGCGGCTCGTTTTCCGGGTGGCCGCGACATGCCCCGAGCGAGAAAGGGCCCTGCTCCACGCGGAACTGGGCGCTGACCAGGGCTGCCCAACGCCGGCCAATTCTCACGAGCGTTCTGCCCAAATCGATCCCGATTTGGGCAGAACGCTCGTGAGAATTGGCCGGAAAACGCCCGGCGAACACACTTCGGGCACCACAGGGCCGCAGGGCGGCCCCACCCGGGGCCCTGTCCGGGATCGCGGGTCGTCGCGTTCCGGCACCGCCGGGAGGAGCTCCGGGAGGCGTGCCGCGGGGAGGCCGACGCCTCCCGCTCCTCAGCCTCCGGGGGTCCCCTCCCTGGCGCCGGCAGCTGGGGCCGGGCCAGCCCCGAAAGCCGGGCCCGGGCCCGGGCCTGCTTGCTCAGCCTTCCGTTGCCAGGGGCCTGAGCCTGGAGGCCTCCCCATGGGGAACCCTGAGTCCCCCGCCACGAGTCCCCTGACAGTCCCGGCGACAACGGCACGTTTCGCGGCTTCGTCCTAGCCGCGGAGTGAGAGACCAGTCCGTTTCCCCACAGAGGCCAGCCCCATCCAGGGGCGCCCCGGCCGCCCGCCACGGCGGAGGCTGACGCCCGGCCACGGCGCCTCCATCCACTCTGCTCGCGGAAAACTCCCCGGCGCCGCGGCTGCCGGCCGCGCCCCATCGTTGCGGCTCGTTTTCCGGGTGGCCGCGACATGCCCCGAGCGAGAAAGGGCCCTGCTCCACGCGGAACTGGGCGCTGACCAGGGCTGCCCAACGCCGGCCAATTCTCACGAGCGTTCTGCCCAAATCGATCCCGATTTGGGCAGAACGCTCGTGAGAATTGGCCGGAAAACGCCCGGCGAACACACTTCGGGCACCACAGGGCCGCAGGGCGGCCCCCCCGGGGCCCTGTCCGGGATCGCGTGTCGTCGCGTTCCGGCACCGCCGGGTGGAGCTCCGGGAGGCGTGCCCCGGGGAGGCCGACGCCTCCCGCTCCTCAGCCTCCGGGGGTCCCCTCCCTGGCGCCGGCAGCTGGGGCCGGGCCAGCCCCGGAAGCCGGGCCCGGGCCCGGGCCTGCTTGCTCAGCCTTCCGTTGCCAGGGGCCTGAGCCTAGGGGCCTCCCCATGGGGAACCCTGAGTCCCGCGCCACGAGTCCCCCGACCGTCCCGGCGACAACGGCACCTTTCGCGGCTTCGTCCTAGCCGCGGAGTGAGAGACCAGTCCGTTTCCCCACAGAGGCCAGCCCCCTCCAGGGGCGCCCCGGTCGCCCGCCACGGCGGAGGCGGACGCCCGGCTACGGCGCATCCATCCACTCTGCTCGGGGAAAACTCCCCGGCGCCGCGGCTGCCGGCCGCGCCCCATCGTCGCGGATCGTTTTCCGGGTGGCCGCGACATGCCCCGAGCGAGAAAGGGCCCTGCTCCACGCGGAACTGGGCGCTGACCAGGGCTGCCCAACGCCGGCCAATTCTCACGAGCGTTCTGCCCAAATCGATCCCGATTTGGGCAGAACGCTCGTGAGAATTGGCCGGAAAACGCCCGTCGAACACACTTCGGGCACCACAGGGCCGCAGGGCGGCCCCCCCGGGGCACTGTCCGGGATCGCGTGTCGTCGCGTTCCGGCACCGCCGGGTGGAGCTCCGGGAGGCGTGCCCCGGGGAGGCCGACGCCTCCCGCTCCTCAGCCTCCGGGGGTCCCCTCCCTGGCGCCGGCAGCTGGGGCCGGGCCAGCCCCGAAGGCCGGGCCCGGGCCCGGGCCTGCTTGCTCAGCCTTCCGTTGCCAGGGGCCTCAGCCTGGGGGCCTCCCCATGGGGAACCCTGAGTCCCGCGCCACGAGTCCACCGACCGTCCCGGCGACAACGGCACCTTTCGCGGCTTCGTCCTAGCCGCGGAGTGAGAGACCAGTCCGTTTCCCCACAGAGGCCAGCCCCCTCCAGGGGCGCCCCGGCCGCCCGCCACGGCGGAGGCGGACGGCCGGCCACGGCGCCCCCATCCACTCTGCTCGGGGAAAACTCCCCGGCGCCGCGGCTGCCGGCCGCGCCCCATCGTCGCGGCTCGTTTTCCGGGTGGCCGCGACATGCCCCGAGCGAGAAAGGGCCCTGCTCACGCGGAACTGGGCGCTGACCAGGGCTGCCCAACGCCGGCCAATTCTCACTAGCGTTCTGCCCAAATCGATCCCGATTTGGGCAGAACGCTCGTGAGAATTGGGCGGAAGACGCCCGGCGAACACACTTCGGGCACCACAGGGCCGAAGGGCCGCCCCCCCCGGGGCGCTGTCCGGGATCGTGTGTCGTCTCGTTCCGGCACCGCCAGGAGGAGCTCCGGGAGGCGTGCCGCGGGGAGGCCGACGCCTCCCTCTCCTCAGCCTCCGGGGGTCCCCTCCCTGGCGCCGGCAGCTGGAGCCAGGCCAGCCCCGAAAGCCGGGCCCGGGCCCGGGCCTGCTTGCTCAGCCTTCCGTTGCCAGGGGCCTGAGCCTGGGGGCCTCCCCATGGGGAACCCTGAGTCCCGCGCCACGAGTCCCCCGACCGTCCCGGCCACAACGGCACCTTTCGCGGCTTCGTCCTAGCCGCGGAGTGAGAGACCAGTCCGTTTCCCTAAGAGGCCAGCCCCCTCCAGGGGCGCCCCGGCCGCCCGCCACGACGGAGGCGGACGCCCGGCCACGGCGCCTCCATCCACTCTGCTCGGGGAAAACTCCCCGGCGCCGCGGCTGCCGGCTGCGCCCCATCGTCGCGGCTCGTTTTCCGGGTGGCTGCGACATGCCCCGAGCGAGAAAGGGCCCTGCTCCACGCGGAACTGGGCGCTGACCAGGGCTGCCCAACGCCGGCCAATTCTCACGAGCGTTCTGCCCAAATCGATCCCGATTTGGGCAGAACGCTCGTGAGAATTGGCCGGAAAACGCCCGGTGAACACACTTCGGGCACCACAGGGCCGCAGGGCGGCCCCCCCCGGGGCCCTGTCCGGGACCGCGTGTCGTCGCGTTCCGGCACCGCCAGGAGGAGCTCTGGGAGGCGTGCCGCGGGGAGGCCGACGCCTCCCGCTCCTCAGCCTCCGGGGGTCCCCTCCCTGGCGCCGGCAGCTGGGGCCGGGCCAGCCCCGAAAGCCGGGCCCGGGCCCGGGCCTGCTTGCTCAGCCTTCCGTTGCCAGGGGCCTGAGCCTGGGGGCCTCCCCATGGGGAACCCTGAGTCCCGCGCCACGAGTCCCCCGACCTTCCCGGCCACAACGGCACCTTTCGCGGCTTCGTCCTAGCCGCGGAGTGAGAGACCAGTCCGTTTCCCCACAGAGGCCAGCCCCCTCCAGGGGCGCCCCGGCCGCCCGCCACGGCGGAGGCGGACGCCCGGCCACGGCGCCTCCATCCACTCTGCTCGGGGAAAACTCCCTGGCGCCGCGGCTGCCGGCCGCGCCCCATCGTCGCGGCTCGTTTTCCGGGTGGCTGCGACATGCCCCGAGCGAGAAAGGGCCCTGCTCCACGCGGAACTGGGCGCTGACCAGGGCTGCCCAACGCCGGCCAATTCTCACGAGCGTTCTGCCCAAATCGATCCCGATTTGGGCAGAACGCTCGTGAGAATTGGCCGGGAAAACGCCCGGCGAACACACTTCGGGCACCACAGGGCCGCAGGGCGGCCCCCCCCGGGGCCCTGTCCGGGACCGCGTGTCGTCGCGTTCTGGCACCGCCAGGAGGAACTCCGGGAGGCGTGCCGCGGGGAGGCCGACGCCTCCCGCTCCTCAGCCTCAGGGGGTCCCCTCCCTGGCGCCGGCAGCTGGGGCCGGGCCAGCCCCGAAAGCCGGGCCCGGGCCCGGGCCTGCTTGCTCAGCCTTCCGTTGCCAGGGGCCTGAGCCTGGGGGCCTCCCCATGGGGAACCCTGAGTCCCGCGCCACGAGTCCCCCGACCGTCCCGGCCACAACGGCACCTTTCGCGGCTTCGTCCTAGCCGCGGAGTGAGAGACCTGTCCGTTTAACCACAGAGGCCAGCCCCCTCCAGGGGCGCCCCGGCCGCCCGCCACGGCGGAGGCGGACGCCCGGCCACGGCGCCTCCATCCACTCTGCTCGTGGAAAACTCCCCGGCGCCGCGGCTGTCGGCCGCTCCCCATCGTCACGGCTCGTTTTCCGGGCGGCCGCGACATGCCCCGAGCGAGAAAGGGCCCTGCTCCACGCGGAACTGGGCGCTGACCAGAGCTGCCCAACGCCGGCCAATTCTCACGAGCGTTCTGCCCGATTTGGGCAAAACGCTCGTGAGAATTGGGCGGAAGACGCCCGGCGAACACACTTCGGGCACCACAGGGCCGCAGGGCCGCCCCCCCGGGGCCCTGTCCGGGATCGCGTGTCGTCGCGATCCGGCACAGCCAGGAGGAGCTCCGTGAGGCTGGCGTGGGCAAGTCGACGCCTCGCGCTCCTCAGACTCTGGTGGTCCCCTCCCTTCGCTGGCAGCTGGGGCCGGGCCAGCCCCGAAAGCCGGGCCCGGTCGAGGCCTGCTTGCTCAGCCTTCCGTTGTCAGCGGCCTGAGCCTGCGGGCCTCCCCATGGGGAACCCTGAGTCCCGCGCCACGAGTCCTCCGACCGTCCCGGCGCCATCGGCCCCTTTCGTGGCTGCGACACAGCTGTGGAGCGACAGATCTTTTTGTTCCCCCAGAGAGGCCAATCCCTTCCCGGGCGCCCCGGCCTCCCTCCAAGGCGGAGCCGGATGCCCGACCACAGACCCTCCATCAACTCTGCTCGGAGCAAGCTCTCCGGCTCTGAGGCCCCCGGCCGGGCCCCGTCGTCTCGGCGCGTTTTTGGGTGGCTGGGACATACCCCGAGTGAGAAAGGGTCCTGGGCCACGCGGAACAAGGCGGTCCCCATGGTTGTCCAACGCCAGCTAATTTTCATGAGCGCTCTGCCCAAATCGATCCCGATTAGATATGGACCCTCAACTCTATTGTGATATAATCGTCGAGAAATCAGGAAAAAATATTCAATGTAACAAAAGACATTCTCCTCAATCAATGGTGCTGGGGAAACTGGACAGCGATATGTAGAAGAATGAAACTCGACCATTCTCTTACACCATACACAATGATAAACTCGAACTCGATAAAGGAGCTCAACGTGAGACAGGATTCTCTCAGAATCCTAGAGGAGTACATAGGCAGTAACCTCTTCGATATCAGCCACAGCAACTTCTTTCAAGATATGTCTCCAAAGGCCAAGGAAACAAAAGCGAAAATGAACTTTTGGCACTTCATCAAGATCAAAAGCTTCTGCACAGCAAAGGGAACAGTCCACCAATCAAAAGGCAACCCACGGAATGGGAGAAGATATTTGTAAATGACAGTTCAGACAAAAGGTTGATATCCAGGATCTAGAAAGAACTTCTCAAACTCAACACACACAAAACAGATAATCATATCCAAAAATGGGCAGAAGATATGAACAGACGCTCCTCCAACGAAGACATACAAATGGCTATCAGACACATGACAAAATGTTCATCATCACTAGCCATCAGGGAGATTCAAATGAAAATGACATTGAGATACCACCTGACACCAGTTAGAAAGGCCACAATTAGCAAGACAGGAAACAACGATTGTTGGAGAGGATGTGGAGAAAGGGGAACCCTCTTACACTGTTGGTGGGAATGCAAGTTGGTGCAGCCACTTTGGAGAACAGTGTGGAGATTCCTCCAGAAATTAAGAATAGAGCTTCCCTATGACCCTGCAATTGCACTGCTGGGTATTTACCCCAAAGATACAGATGTAGTGAAAAGAAGGGCCATCTGTACCCCAATGTTTATAGCAGCAAAGGCCTCGGTCGCCAAACTGTGGAAAGAACCAAGATGCCCTTCAATGGACGAATGGATAAGGAAGATGTGGTCCATATACAAGATGGAGTATTATGCCTCCATCAGAAAGGATGAATACCCAACTTTTGTAGCAATATGGATGGGACTGGAAGAGATTATGCTGAGTGAAATAAGTCAAGCAGAGAGAGTCAATTATCATATGGTTTCACTTATTTGTGGAGCATAACAAAGAACAAGGAGGACATGGGGAGATGGAGAGGAGAAGGAAGTTGTGGGAAATGGGAAGGGGAGGTGAACCATGAGAGACTACGGACTCTGAAAAAGAACCTGAGGGTCTTGAATGGGTGGGGAGTGGGAGGTTGGGAGAACAAGGTGGTGGGTATTAGGGAGGGCACGTGTTGCATGGAGCACTGGGTGTGGTGCAAAAATAAGGAATACTGTTACGCTGAAAAGAAATAATATAGATAGATAGATAGATATTGAAAGTGAAAAAAAAAAGGAATGTGCTGAACCTACAGAGCAGAAGAAATCAGAATGCCTCCCTGATGCCACCCCCAATACCGGCGCCCCTGAGGAGCAGGAATGAGGAGTCTCACGGTCCTGCAGACTCACGTCCTCAACTCAGGCATCGGGATAGGTCATCACTGTGCCGGCAGATGCGGGCCGCCATGCCCCTGTGACCTAAACCTAACCCTCGGTTGGGCGTTCAGGCTTCAGTCCCCAGAGGACTGGCTCCCTAGCCCTCCAGACTGGGGACCCCATATTCCCAACGTAGGACTCTGGCTGCCACCCATGATGAAACTTGACCACATGGACCTTTGCAGAACGCTCCTTGCCGGAGAAACCTCCATGACCCCTAAAGCCAACCACATCTTCTGAGCACCCCCACACCACAATTCCTTAGCCTTACAGGCCGCCAGAACAATGCCCTCAGCCCAGCCCTCCAGAGAGCCTGAGTCCGTGCTGGCACATCAGGCCTGCCATTCTCCCAGGACCAAACCCTAAGCCTAGGTTGGGTGTTCAGGTTCTAGAACCCTGACACCCAATTCCACCCATGGGTGGGAGCATCAAACTGATGGCATGACTCAGCTTCTCAACCAGCAGGAGATTCCATTTGGTGCTCTCCAACACCCTCAGAGCCCTAGGAACCGGCCAAGCTGCCCTGAGGCCATTCCCGCCATCTTTGCACCTCCAGGCCAAAAACCCAGGGCCTGAGAAGCCTCCGGAGCCCTGCCCTCAACTCAGCCCTTGAGTGAGCCAATATCTGTGCTGGCAGATCCCACATGCCTTCTCCCTAAGACATAACCTTAACGCTAAGCCTAACCCTAATACTAACTCTAGCCCAGGTTGTGTGTTCAGGCATCCCTCCTCCATAGCCTGGTCCCCCAAACGGCCAGATGGGGGACCCCTGAGCTGCACCCCATAATTGCGCCTGATCCCAGGAGGAAACCCTGCCCTTTAGAAATGTGTTGAACCCGCAGAGCGGGAGAAACCTGCATGCCTCCCAGAGCCCACTGCCACTTCTGGCACACCCAAGGACCAGGAACCAGGACTCTCACAGTGCTACAGACTCGCGCCCTCAACTCAGGCATTGGGAAGCATCACCACAGCGCCATCAGATCGGGGCTGCCATGCCCTTACAACCCTACCCTAACCCTAGGTTGGGTGTCAGGCTTCTGTCCCCTGAGGACTGGACCCCTAGCCCTCCAGACTGGGGACCCTGGATTCCCAATGCAGGACTCTGGCTGCCACCCACGATGAAACTGGACCATATGATCCTGTGCAGTATGCTCCTGGCCACAGAATCCTCCATGCCCCCTAAAGCCACCCACGCCTTCCAAGAAATGCCACACCACAAACCCAGAGCCTGACAGGCCACCAGAGCAATGCCCTCAACTCAGCCCTCCGGAGAACCTGAGCCGCACTGGCAGGCCTGCCATTCTCCCAGGACGAAACCCTAACACTAGCTTGGGTGTTCAGGCATTGGACCCAGAGGCCTGACACCCAATTCCTCCCATGGGTTGAGCATCAGACTGTCGGCAGGACTCAGTTCTCAGCCAGGAGGAGACCTTTTCATTTGGTGTTCTCTCACACCCTCAGAGCAGTAGCAACCAGCCATTCTCCCTTGAGGCCATTCCCACCAGCTTTGCTCCTCCAGGCCAAGAACCCAGGGCCTGAGGAGCCTCCTGAGTCCTGCCCTCAACTCAGCCCTTGGGTGAGCCCGTATCTGTGCTAGCAGATCCGACATGCCCTGTCCCTAAGCCTAACACTAACCATAATACTAAACCTAGCCCAGGTTGTGTGTTCAGGCGTCCATACTCTGACTCCTGGTCCCCAAGGCCCCAGATGGGGGACCCGTGAGCGATACCCCATCATTGAACCTGACACCAGGAGGAAACCATGCTGTTTAGAATTGTGCTGAACCCACAGAGCGGGATAAATTTGAATGTCTCCCTGAGGCCACCCCACTTCCAGCGCCCCCAAGGACCAAGAACCAGGAGTCTCATGGTCCTGCAGACACACGCTCTGAACTCAAGCATTGGGATGGGCCACCACAGCGCCAGCAGATTGCGGCTGCAATGCCCCTACAACCTAACCCTCACAGCAGGACTCACCCTCTCAGCCAGAAGGTGACCTTTCATTTCGTGCTATCTAATGCCCTGAGAATTGTAGAAACTGGCATGCTCCCCTGAGGCGATTTCCAACATCTTTGCCCGTACAGCCCAAAACCCCAGTGCCCGAGGAGCCTCCTGAGTCCCACCCTCAACTCAGCCCTTGGGCGAGCTGATATCTGTGCTTGCATATCCGACATGCCTTGTCCCTAAGACATAACCTTAACCCTAATCCTAATACTAACCCTAGCCCAGGTTCGTGCTCAGGCATCCTCCTCCCACAACTGGTCCTCAAAACCCCAGATAGGGGACCCCTGAGTTGCACCCCATAATTGCACATGATCCCAGCATGAACCGTGCCGTTTAGAAATGGGCTGAAGCCACAGAGCAGGAGAAGCCTGCAAGTCTCCCTGAGGCCAAAGCACTTCTGGACCCTCCCAAGGACCGGGAACCAGAGTCTCAATGTCCTGCAGACATAGCCTCAACTCAGGCATCAGGATGGGTCACCACAGCACTGGCAGATCGGGGTTACCATGCCCCAAAGACTTAACCATAATGCTAGGATGGGTGTTTATGCTTCGATCCACAGAGGCCTGGCTCCCTAGCCATCCAGACTGGGGACCCTGTATTTGCAATGCTGGACTCCGGCTGCCACCCACAAGGAAAATGGCCCACATGGCCCTGTGCAGTACGCTCCTGGCCGGAGAAACCTCCATGCCCCCTAAAGACACCCACACCTTCCGAGGACCCACACACCACCGCCCAGTGCCTGATGGGCCACCAGAGCAATACCCTCAACTCAGCCCTCCGGAGAGCCTGAGTCCGCACTGGCACCTCAGGCCTGCCATGCTCCCAGGACCAAACCCTAATACCCTAGCTCAGGTGGTCAGGCTCTGGACCCCAGAGGCCTGATACCCAATTCCATCCCAGTGGATAGGAACATCAGACTGATGGCAGGACTCAGCCTCTCAGCCAGGAGAATAAATGAAATAAACCATTTCATTTAGTGCTATCTAACACTCTCAGAGACCTAGAAACCAGCATGCTCCCCTGAGGCCATTCCCACCATCTTTACCTTCTAGGAAAAAAACCCAGGGCCTAAGGAGCCTCCTGAGTCCCGCCTTCAACTCAGCCCTTGGGTGAGCCCATATAAGTGTTACCAGATCCAACATGCCTTGTCCCTAAGACATAACCCTAACCCTAATCTTTTTATTTTTTTTAAGATTTTATTCATTTCTTTGACAGAGACAGATCAGAAGAAGGCACAGAGAGGACGAAGCACGCTCCCCGCTGAGCAGAGAGCCTGATGTGGGGCTCCATCCCAGGACCCTGAGATGATGACCTGAGCGGAAGGCAGAGGCTTTAACCAACTGAGCCACCCAGGCGCCCCACCTTAACACTAATCTTAACACTAACCCTAACCACAAAACCTAACCCTAACCTCTAAACCTAACATAACAACCTCGGAGCAGTAGAAACCATCATGCTCCCCAGAGGCGATTCCCACCTTCTTTACCCCTCCAGTCCAAAAATCCAGGGCCTGAGGAGACTCCTGAGTCCCGCCCTCAACACAGCCCTTGGGTGAGTCCATATCTGTGTTGGCAGATCTGACATGCCTTGTCCCTAAGACATACGCCTAACCCTAAGCCTAACCCTAAACCTTACCTCTAACCCTATCCCCTAACTCCTAACCCTAACCCTAACCCTAACCCCTAACAACTAACCCTAACACTCTCCGAACCTCTATCCCTAACCCTAACCCTCCAGACTGGGGATTCCAAAGTCACAACACAGGACTCTGCCTGCCCTCCAGAAAGAAAGGTGCATGAGCACCTAAACACACCCGCCATTGGAAATGCCCCAGACATAATGCCAGATTCTGCCACAACGCCAGAGGCATGTCATCCACTCAGCCCTGAGGGAGCCCACCTCAACACAGCATATCAGCAGCATATCAGAACTGCCATGCCCCTAGGCCTTAACCCTAACCCTAGGTTGGGTGTACAGTCTTCCGTACCCAGAGGCCTAGCCCCCAAACCCGCCAGATTGTGGATGCATGAGACTCACTCTGGCAGTCTGGAGGCTGCCTATGCTGTTACAGTGCCATTTGGAGCTACTTAGACCTCAGAGCAAAAGATAACTTCATGCCCCCCAAGGCAAGCCCCAGCATCTGAGCCCCTCCTGAACACAAACCCAGATTCACACTAGCCACCTATCACCGACCCTCAACTCAGGCCACCGGGGAGTCCGCCTCAGCACTGGCAGATTGGGCCTGTCGCGCCCCAAGACCTCACCCTTAGTTTGAGTTTCCAGGCTTCCATCCCAAGATGCCTAGCCTCCAGGCCCCCTGGATTAAGGACCCCTGAGTGACATTGCAGGACTCCAACAGCCACGCAGGATGAAACCTTGCAGTTTGGAGCTGCTGAATACTCAGAGGGTGAGAAACCTTCAAGCCCCCGTAAAGCTATCCGCACAATTTGCGGCACCGCAGGCCAGAAAGCTGTTTTCTATGAAGCTACCGGACACATGCCCTCAACTCAGCCCTGAGGGGAGCCCATCTCAGCGCCGGCAGATTGGGCCTGCCATGACCCTAGACCCTAACCCTAACCCTAGGTGGGGTATACAGCCTTCCATGCCCAGAGGCCTGTACCCCAAGCCCATCAGACTGGGGATGACTGAGACTCCCGCCAGCACTCCTCCAGCCTCCTAGGGCAAAATGGTGCCATTTGGAACTGTGCAGGAACCTCAGAGCAGGAGAAAGCTGCATGCCCCCCGCGGACACCACTAGCTTCTTTGCCCCCACAAACACAAACACAGACCTCAAGTCCTGCCTGATTCCCACCCTCCATTCGGCCTATCCAGGAGACCACCTCAATTGCAGCAGATCGGGTCTGCCATGTCCCTAAGCCTTAACCCTAACCCTAGTTTGGATTTTCAGGCTTCCATCCCAAGAGGCCTGGCCCCCACGCCCCCCAGATTAAGGACTTCTGAGCAACACCACAGGACACAGCCTGTCACACAAGTGGAAACCTTGTGGTTTGGAGCTGCAATGAACCCTCAGATGGGGAGAAACTTTCATGCCACCCTAAAGCCACCCCAATAATCAACAGCCACTCTGGCCATAGAGCTGGATTCCATCCCGCCACCAAATGCATACCCTCAACTGAGCCCATAGGGGATCCCGCCTCAGCACTGGCAGATCGGGCCTGCCATTGCCCCTAGGCCCTAACCCTAACACAAGTTTGGGTGTTCAGTCTTCCATGCTGAGGGTCCAGGCAACAAAATCCCCTGGATTAAGGAATCTTGACATACACCTCAGGACTCCGCTTGCCACACAGTAGGAACCTGTGCCTTGGAGTTGTGCTGAACCCTCAGAGGGGGAGAAACTTGCCCCTCTAAAGGCACTCCCATCATCTGCACCCGTCCCCCCGGCCATAAACCAGATTCTGCTGAGCTGCCGGACGCATGCCATAAATTCAGACCCTAGGGCGCCCCACCTCAACATAAGCAGATCAGGCCACCATGCCCCTAAGCCCTTACCAGAACCCCTCTTTAGGTTTTCAGGCTTCCATCCCAGGGGCCTGCCTCCCATGTCCCCCCAGATTAAGGTCTACTGAGCGCCACCACGGGACTCCACCTGGCACTCATGAGGAAAACTTGTGGTTTAGAGCTGCACTGAACACTCAGACGGGGAGAAACATGCAAACCCCCGTAATGCCACCCCACCATGAGTCACCCCCATGGCCATAAAACCAGATTCTCCTGCGATGCCAGATCTATGCCCTCAACTCGACCCTTAGGGGAGCCCGCATCAGCACCGGCACATCGGACCTGCCATGCCCTTCGGCCCTAACCATAAACCTAGGTGGGGTGTACAGGCTTTCATGAACAGAGGCCTGTCCCCCAAGCCCGCCAGATTGGGCACCTCCGAGATTCATGCCAGTAGAGATTAAGGATTCCTCAGTGACACCCCAGGACTGCGTCTGCCACACAGGAGGAAACCATGCCATTTGGAGCTCTGCAGAACCCTCAGGGTAGGAGAAACCTGCATGCAACCCTGAGGTCACGCCCAGCTTCTGTGGCATCCCTGGACACAAACTCTGAGTCTGACATGCCACCTGATACCCACCCTGAAGTCAGCCCACCAGGGAGCCCACCTCAGCAGTAGCAGATTGAGCATGCCATGCCCCTACGCCCTTACCGTAGCTCTAGTTTCTGATTTCGGGCTTCCATCCCAAGAGGCCTGGCCCCCAAACTCCCCAGATTCAGGACCCCCCTGTAACAAGGCAGAAACCTGAATGCCATGCAGGGGGAAGCCATGACATTTGGAGCTCCAAAGTTTCCTCAGAGAGGGAGAAACCAGCATGCCCCTCTAAAGCCACCCCCACGATCAGCCGTCCCTCTGGCCAGAAACCCTGACTCTTCTGCATTGCAGGATGCATTTCCTCAACTCAATTCTGAGGGTATCTCACCTCTGTGTAGGCTGATCAGGCCTGTCCTGCCCAGCCCATTACCCTTAACCCTATGTTGCATTTTCAGGCTTCCTTCCCCAGGGGCCTATCCACCAAGCCCTCTAGATTGGTAAACTTGGAGCCACACTGTAGGAGTCCCCCTGCCACCCAGCAGGAAACTTGTCCCTTTGGAGCTGTGCAGAACCCTCAGAGCCAGAGAAACCTGCATGACCCCATTAGGACTCCCCCACATTCTGCAGCCCCCTGGCCACAAACCCAGAGCCTGATTCACCACCTGACCCCCATTCTCAACTCAGCTCCTTGGGGAACTCACCTCAACACCAGCAGTTCGGGCCTGCCACGCCACTAGCTCAGCTCTGCTCATGGACACCACCAGCTCTAGGCAGACCTAGAACTCCCCTGTCTGCGGCAAAGCTCTGGGATCCCCCCTCCTTCTTCCCAATTTACACTGGCCCAGGCATTCATGAGAAAGGGGAAGGCTACCTCTTGAATGCTTAATACCTCCTTTCCTCTTCAGCCCTATTTCTCTCCACTTACCTTTGCACCTGGGCAAACTGAAAGTAACATATCAATGGAACATGTACATGCTCTGAGATCTAAATCTTTCATGGCAACTTTCTGAGGGCTCCTTATGCAATAGGAAACTAGTGTATCCTGCCACAGAGTGTTTCATAATGAACAGCTACAGAACAGGAGAGCAAAAGTCATTCCAGTTTGACCTCAGTCTTCATGAAGTAGAACATGGTCTTCTTTTCTTCATTGACTTCAATTCCAATTCGTTTCCATGCAATGTTCATTCCTCTCCTTCAGGGGTAGGATTTTGTGATTCCTCACCTGCATAGAACACCCAGAGCTCATCACAACAAGTACTCTCCCTAATAGCTGTCACCCACTTAACCCTTCGCCCCACACCCCTGCCCCCTAGCAACCCTCGATTTTGCTCTAGGTTAGAGTCTGTTTCCTCATTGGCCTTTCTCCCCTCACTATGTTCATCTGTTTTCTTTCTGAAATTCCATAGAGGTCAAGATATAGGCTATTGGTCTTTTCTTACTGATTTTACTTAGCTAAATCCACTGTAGATCCATCCACATCCTTGCAGATGGTAAGATTTCATCCTTTTTGAACCTGGATCCTATTCCATTAAGAAGATGTGGGAGAATGAATACACATACACACACACACACACACACACATATGATATATACGAGTGATATATATATATATATATATATATATATATATCACTCATCAGTGAATGGACATTTGGTCTCCCTCCATTGTTTTACAATGGTTGAAAATGCTGCTGTAAATATCACGGTGCTTATACCCCACTGAATGTGCATTTTTGTGCCCTTTAGGGAAATAACTAGGAGGACAATTGCTGGATCCTACTGTTGTTCAGTTCTTAGCTTTTGGAGGACAGACTGTATTCTTTCCAAGAGTGGCTGCAACAACACGCAGGCCCACCAACAATGTAGGAGGGTCCCGGTTTTGGGTTTTGTTTTTTTTTTTTTTAGATTTTATTTATTTATTTGACAGAGGTCACAAGTAGGCAGAGAGGCAGGCAGAGAGAGAGGACGAAGCAGACTCCCCGCTGAGCAGAGAGCCCAATGCGGGGCTCGATCTCAGGACCCTGAGACCATGACCTGAGCCGAAGGCAGTGGCTTAACCCACTGAGCCACACAGGTGCCCCCGAGGGTTCCACTTTAAACAGAACATTCCCTGCCAGCAATTTCCTAAGGAGGAAATATAAAACCTGTGGGAAAACCTGACTCACTGAGCATCAGGAAAGCAGCCACAGAAATTCAGCCCAGGGTTCCTGACACCAAGTCCCTTGAAGCCAACAGAGTGCCTTTACCCAGGGAAATTCCCAAAGACTCTCCTTCTGACTTCACTACCCATGAAACTGCAGAGAAAATACAGCATGTCCAACCATATATAGCCGTTTGAGTGAACCTAGGAAGACAAGCATCCCTTTTAAATTGTCCAAGACTCCTTGGAATCATTTTGAATTTTCCCTCTGCCCTCATTGGAACTCTTTGGATTCAAAGACGAATCCATTAGGATACATCACCTTGGACAAAGAAGAAGCCATCATCCAAGTCTCTATCTGACCACAAACAGCCACCTCACTCTAGATGCCAGCCGTTCCACCAGAGTCTAGGCCCAGTGGAGTAAACACTGTTCGGTGAAGGAATACTTTCTATGTTCAAAAGGCACACCAAGTCAATCTCACCTTCCCTTTCGAATCCAAGGGATTTCCTAGGAAAGAGATGTTCCAAATACCTTTGTAAGCCAGAAATAAACAGAAAATGAGATCCCTGCCAGGTGCTCCCTGCAGAGAAACTCAGGAGCTCTGGCACCCACACGAGATTGCTTACAGCTGGTTCAGGGTGCCATTTGTGAGCTCCACTGGAGACAAGAGAAAAGCCCAGGAAATTTGGGGTGAAAGGGAATTTTTACCTGCCATCCTGGCATGGATGTGACATTGCCACCCACAGGCCTGCTGTTTTCTCTGAACACTGACGTCCTGGGACAAGCTGCATGACTGACTCAGACGCTGACTTCCAAACTTCAGGTCTCATGGAGCCAGAGTGAAGAAGGGTTGTCAGGTGCAGATAAGCAGGCGTCTCCCACCTAAAGCCTGCACATCTGCTCTGATTCCTGGGAGAAGGAGAGACACAGGCTTGTTTCTTAACTGGTCATTCACTTCCCTCTCAAGCTGGTCAATGCCCTTGTCCTTTTTGGAGAAACAAACATACTTTTCCAAACAAACACTCAGCTCCTCGGTTCCAAATGCACCATGAGTCGGGTTTGGTTCCCCTGGCTCCAGAGCCCAACTGGGAGGACCCTCCTGAACCATCCTGACAGCACATTACCAGCAAACCTGGGGAAAGAGGGCACAATGCTGAGTGGGGGACAGGCTCCATCAATTCTTACCACCACCCTTGAGCCTGGAGAAACAGAGACTATACAGCTCACCACTCCATCCTGTAAAAATAAGCTGTAGTGCCTCACGTTTCAGGGTCTCTCACCGGGCACCTCCGCCCTGCCTTCAGAGCCAGCAAGCTGCACTGACTCCTCTTCAGGTGTGTTTCCCATGGCAGCTCGCCGCTGCCTCCAGTGGTGGCAAGCAGCATCGCCATGCCTTCCAGGGTATCTCACACCACGGCTCACCACTCCCTCCAGTGGAGTGAACTGGCACTGCCGGGCCTTCCATAGACTCATTTTTTTTTTATTTGTTTATTTACAGCATAACAGTGTTCATTGTTTTGGCATCACACCCAGTGCTCCATGCAGTACGTGCCCTCCCTATTAACCACCACCTGATTCCTCAAACTCCCACCCCACCCTGCCCCTCCAAAACCCTCTGGTTGTTTTTCAGAGTCCATAGTCTCTCATGGTTCATCTCCCCTTCCAGTTTCTCTCAACTCCCTCTCCTCTCCATCTCCCTATGTCCTCCGTGTTATTTGCTATGCTCCACAAATAAGGGAGACCATATGATACATGACTCTCTCTCTGCTTGACTTATTTCGCTCAGCATAATTTCTTCCAGTCCCGTCCATGTTGCTACAAAAGTTGGGTATTCATCCTTTCTGATGGAGGCATAATACTCCATTGCGTATATGGACCACATCTTCCTTATCCATTCATCCGTTGAAGGGCATCTTGGTTCTTTCCACAGTTTGGTGAGCATAGCCATTGCTACAATAAGCATTGGGGTACAGATGGCTCTTCTTTTCACTACATCTGTATCTTTGCGGTAAATACCCAGCAGTGCAATTGCAGGGTCATAGGGAAGCTCTATTCTTAATTTCTGGAGGAATCTCCACACTGTTCTCCAAAGTGGCTGCACCAACTTGCATTCCCACCAACAGTGTAAGAGGGTTCCCCTTTCTCCACATCCTCTCCAACACACGTTGTTTCCTGTCTTGCTCATTTTGGCCATTCTAACTGGTGTCAGGTGGTATCTCAATGTGGTTTTCATTTGAATCTCCCTGATGGCTAGTGATGATGAACATTTTTTCATGTGTCTGATAGCCATTTGTATGTCTTCGTTGGAGAAGTGTCTGTTCATATCTTCTGCCCATTTTTGGATATGATTCTCTGTTTTGTGTGTGTTGAGTTTGAGAAGTTCTTTCTAGATCCTGGATATCAACCTTTTGTCTGTACTGTCATTTGCAAATATCTTCTCCCATTCCGTGGGTTGCCTTTTTGTTTGGTGGACTGTTTCCTTTGCTGTGCAGAAGCTTTTGATCTTGATGAAGTGCCAAAAGTTTATTTTCGCTTTTGTTTCCTTGGCCTTTGGAGACATATCTTGAAAGAAGTTGCTGTGGCTGATATCGAAGAGGTTACTGCCTATGTTCTCCTCTAGGATTCTGATGGATTCCTGTCTCATGATGAGGTCTTTTATCCATTTCGAGTGTAAGAGAATGGTTGAGTTTCATTATTCTACATATAGCTGTCCAGTTTTCCCAGCACCATTGATTGAAGAGACTGTCTTTTTTTCCATTGAATATTTTTTCCTGTTTTGTCGAACATTATTTCACCGTGGAGTTGAGGGTCCATATCTGGGCTCTCCACTCTGTTCCACTGGTCTATGTGTCTGTTTTTATGCCAGGGCCACGCTGTCTTGGTGATCGCAGCTTTGTAGTAAAGCTTAAAATCGGGTAACGTGATGCCGCCAGTTTTGTTTTTGTTTTTCAACATTGCCTTAGCAATTCGGGGTCTCTTCTGATTCCATACAAATTTTAGGATTATTGGCTCCAGCTCTTTGAAAACTACCGGTGGAATTTTGATCGGAATGGCATTAAAAGCATAGATTGCTCTAGGCAGTATAAACATTTTAACAATGTTTATTCTTCCAATCCAAGAGCATGGAATTGTCTTCCATCTTTTTGGGTCTTCTTCAATTTCTTTCATGAGTGTTCTGTAGTTCCTCGAGTACAGATCCTTTACCTCTTTGGTTAGGTTTATTCCCAGGTATCTTATGGTTCTTGGTGCTCTAGTAAATGGAATCGATTCTCTAATTTCCCTTTCTGTATTTTCACTGTTAGTGTATAAGAAAGCCACTGATTTCTGTACATTGACTTTGTATCCTGCCACGTTACTGAATTGCTGTATGAGTCTAGTAGTTTGGGGGTGGAGTCTTTGGGGTTTTCCATATACAAAATCATGTCATCTGCGAAGAGAGAGAGTTTGACTTCTTCCTTGCCAATTTGGATACCTTTTATTTCTCTTTGTTGTCTGATTGCCGTTGCTAGGACTTCTAATACTATGTTGAACAAGAGTGGTGAGAGTGGGCATCCAAGCCCATTAGAATAACGTCAGACCTTTTCACAGAGACCTGGCAAGCCAGGAAGGGCTGGCAAAATATATTCAGAGTACTAAATGAGAAGAACATGCAACCAAGAATACTCTATCCGGCAAGACTGACATTTAAAATGGATGGAGAGATAAAGAGTTTCCAAGACCAGCAAGGCTTAAAAGACTATGCAACCAGCAAGCCGACACTGCAGGAAATATTAAGGGGGGGGGTCC
Source organism: Meles meles (assembly GCF_922984935.1). NCBI lineage: Eukaryota > Metazoa > Chordata > Mammalia > Carnivora > Mustelidae > Meles > Meles meles. Next base: position 198,294 of record NW_025721225.1, on the reverse strand, counting down.
TATAAAAGAGAAAAAATCCCAAGAATATCATTGAACAGAAATATAGAAACAATCTACAGACAGAAAGACTTCAAAGGCAACATGACATGAATCAAAACCTATCTCTCAATAACCACTCTCAATGTGAATGGCCTAAATGCGCCCATAAAACGACACAGGGTTGCAGATTGGATAAAACGACAGGACCCATCCATATGTTGTCTACAAGAGACCCATTTTGAACCTAAGGATACACCCAGACTGAAAGTGAACGGATGGAGAAGCATCTTTCATGCCAATGGGCCTCAAAAGAAGGCCGGGGTAGCGATTTTCATATCAGATAAATTAGATTTTAAACTAAAGACTGTAGTCAGAGATACAGAAGGACACTCCATAATTCTTAAAGGGACTATCCGCCAAGATGATCTAACAATTGTGAATATCTATGCCCCCAATATGGGAGCACCCAATTCCATAAGAAAACTATTAATCAAGATAAAGAGTCATATTGATATGAATACAATAATAGTAGGAGATCTTCATACGCCTCTCTCAGAAATAGACAGATCATCGAAGCAGAAAATTAAAAAAGAAATAAGAGCATTGAATGAAACATTGGACCAGATGGACCTCATAGACATATACAGAACATTCCACCCTAAAACAACAGAATACTCATTCTTCTCAAGTGCACATGGAACCTTCTCCAGAATAGACCACATACTGCGTCACAAGGATTGAGGATGCCTGATACTCATGCTGGGAATCTGCCTGCCACGCAGGGCACCGCTGTGCTGTTTGGAGCTGCGCTGAACCCTCAGAGCTGGAGAAACTTCCATGCACCCCTGAAGTCACCCCCAGGTTATGCGAACGTCTGGACACACACCTAGAGGCTAAGGCCCCGTCTGACACCCGAGCTCAACTCAGCGCACCAGGGCACCTGCCTCTGCACTGGCATATCAGGTCTACCATGGCCCTAGGCCTTAACCCTATCCCTAATTTTGGTTTTCAGGTATCATCCCCAAGAGTCCTGACCCCAAGACCCCAAGATTAAAGAATCCTGAGTGACACCTCAGGACTCTGTCCACCATGCAGGAGGAAACCATGCTGTTTGGAGCTGTGTCGAATCCTCAGAGCGGGAGAAACCTGCACGGTTCACCCGAGGCTATCCCCCACCCTCTGCGCACTATTGGGCCACAAATGTGGAGGCTGGCACTCAGCCTGCCTACCACCCAGGAGGAAACCGTGCCATTTGAAACTGAGTAGAACACTCAGAGTGGGAGAAACTGCATGCCTCCCTGAGCACAACCCCCTCCTTCAGCAGTCCCCTGACCACAAACCTGGACCCTCTCATGCCACCGGACCTCTGCCCTCAATTCATCCCCCTGGGATCCCTTCTCAGTGCCAGCAAATTGGGCCTGCCATGCCCCTGACCCTAACCTTAAGCCTAGGTTGCATTTTCAGTCTTCATCCCCAGAGGCTGGTCCCCCAATTCCTCCATATTTGGACCCCTGAGCCACAACCCAGTGCTCTGTCTGCCACCCGGGAGGAAACCGTTCTGTTTGGAGCTGCACAGAACCATCGGAATGGGAGAAATCTTCATGCTCCCTGAAGCCACCTCCACCTTCGGCCACCCCCCAGGCACAAACCCAGATCGTAATGCACCACCTGACCATGGCCCTCAACTCAGTACCCCAGACATCTAGCCTCGGCACCAGCAGATCAGGCCAGCCATGCCCCTGTGCTCTTTTCCAAGCCCTAGGTTGTGTTTTCAGTCTTCTGTCCTCTGATGATTGACACCAAAGCTCCGCTGATGGGTTACACCTGAACTATACCAGAATATTTCTTGGCCCCCTGAGGCTATCCCACTTTCAGCACCCCCCGTTCACACCTGGATCTTAACACTCACACTGACCCACGTCCTCAACTCTGCTCCCCAGGTCACTCCTCTCAGGGTGGCCTATTGAGACTGACATGACCCTCAGCCCTAACCAAAACTTAGGTACATTTTCTGTCTTGTGTCCCAAGAATACAGGTACCAAAGCCCCACATATGTGGGACCCCTGAGAAATGCCAGAGGACTCTGTCTTCAACCCAGAAGGAAACAGTAGAATTGGAACTCTGCCAAGGACTGAGAGCAGGAGAAATCTGCCTTTCCCCCCATGGCCACCAACCCGGAGCCTGACTCAGACTGACCCATGTTCTCTACTCAGTCCCCGTGAGAGCTCTGCACAGCACCAGCAAATCAGGCCTGTCATGTTGCTGGGACCTAGCCCCAACCCTAGGTTGGGGTTTCATGCTCTGTCCCCAGAGGACTGGCACCCAAGTCCCACGGATGGGGACCCCTGAGCAAGATTTGAGATCTCTGCCTGCCACCCAGAAGGAAACCATACCATTTGGGACTCTGCAAAGGATTCTGAGCAGGAGAAATCTGCCACGCACCACTGAGTTCACCCAGAGTCAGCAGCTGGACACAAACCTGAACCTGACACTTACTCTATCCATCCCTCTGTACTCAGCCCTCTGGATAGCTTGCCACACCACCATCAGATTGGGCCTGCCATGCTCCTAACCCCTAACTGAAGCTTAGTTTGTGTTCTGAGCATTCAATTCCTAGGGGTCTGGCTCCCTACCCCACGGACTGGGGTCACCTTAGCCATACCACAGGACTCATCCTAACAGACAGGAGGAAAGCGTGCCATGTAGACCTCTAGAAAGTATTCAAAGCAGGATTAAAATGCCTGCCCATCTGAGCCTATACCAGCAAACCCCCAATTTCAGTGGCCTCTAGGTCACAAACCCTGTGCCTGACCAGAAACAGAACACTCATCCTTAATTCCAGCCTCTAGGAACCACACACACTGTCAGCTGTTTGGGCCTGCAATGTCCTTCGGCCCTAACTCTATCCCTAGCTTGGGTTCTCATGTCTCCGTCCCCTAAGGGTGGGCTCCAAAGCCCTAGGATTTGGGGATGCCTGAGCAATACCACAGGACTCAGCCTCACACCCAGATGGAAATCTTTCCATAATGGACTCCAGTAAGTATATAGGTCAGTATAAATATGAAGGCCCATCTGGTTCCATCGTCGTGGCTCGTTTTCCGGGTGGCCGCGACATGCCCCGAGCGAGAAAGGGCCCTGCTCCACGCGGAACTGGGCGCTGACCAGGGCTGCCCAACGCCGGCCAATTCTCACGAGCGTTCTGCCCAAATCGATCCCGATTTGGCAGAACGCTCGTGAGAATTGGCCGGAAAACGCCCGGCGAACACACTTTGGGCAACACAGGGCCGCAGGGCGGCCCCCCCCCCGGGGCCCTGTCCGGGATCGCGTGTCGTCGCGTTCCGGCACCGCCAGGAGGAGCACCGGGAGGCGTGCCGCGGGGAGGCCGACGCCTCCCGCTCCTCAGCCTCCGGGGGTCCCCTCCCTGGCGCCGGCAGCTGGGGCCGGGCCAGCCCCGAAAGCCGGGACCGGGCCCGGGCCTGCTTGCTCAGCCTTCCGTTGCCAGGGGCCTGAGCCTGGGGGCCTCCTCATGGGGAACCCTGAGTCCCGCGCCACGAGTCCCCCGACCGTCCCGGCCACAACGGCACCTTTCGCGGCTTCGTCCTAGCCGCGGAGTGAGAGACCAGACCGTTTCCCCACAGAGGCCAGCCCCCTCCAGGGGCGCCCCGGCCGCCCGCCACGGCGGAGGCGGACGCCCGGCCACGGCGCCTCCATCCACTCTGCTCGGGGAAAACTCCCCGGGGCCGCGGCTGCCGGACGCGCCCCATCGTCACGGCTCGTTTTCCGGGTGGCCGCGACATGCCCCGAGCGAGAAAGGGCCCTGCTCCACGCGGAACTGGGCGCTGACCAGGGCTGCCCAACGCCGGCCAATTCTCACGAGCGTTCTGCCCAAATCGATCCCGATTTGGGCAGAACGCTCGTGAGAATTGGCCGGAAAACGCCCGGCGAACACACTTCGGGCACCACAGGGCCGCAGGGCGGCCCCCCCCGGGGCCCTGTCCGGGATCGCGTGTCGTCGCGTTCCGGCACCGCCAGGAGGAGCTCCGGGAGGCTGCTCACCTGCATAGAACACCCAGAGCTCATCACAACAAGTACTCTCCCTAATAGCTGTCACCCACTTAACCCTTCGCCCCACACCCCTGCCCCCTAGCAACCCTCGATTTTGCTCTAGGTTAGAGTCTGTTTCCTCATTGGCCTTTCTCCCCTCACTATGTTCATCTGTTTTCTTTCTGAAATTCCATAGAGGTCAAGATATAGGCTATTGGTCTTTTCTTACTGATTTTACTTAGCTAAATCCACTGTAGATCCATCCACATCCTTGCAGATGGTAAGATTTCATCCTTTTTGAACCTGGATCCTATTCCATTAAGAAGATGTGGGAGAATGAATACACATACACACACACACACACACATATGATATATACGAGTGATATATATATATATATATATATATATATATATCACTCATCAGTGAATGGACATTTGGTCTCCCTCCATTGTTTTACAATGGTTGAAAATGCTGCTGTAAATATCACGGTGCTTATACCCCACTGAATGTGCATTTTTGTGCCCTTTAGGGAAATAACTAGGAGGACAATTGCTGGATCCTACTGTTGTTCAGTTCTTAGCTTTTGGAGGACAGACTGTATTCTTTCCAAGAGTGGCTGCAACAACACGCAGGCCCACCAACAATGTAGGAGGGTCCCGGTTTTGGGTTTTGTTTTTTTTTTTTTTTTAGATTTTATTTATTTATTTGACAGAGGTCACAAGTAGGCAGAGAGGCAGGCAGAGAGAGAGGACGAAGCAGACTCCCCGCTGAGCAGAGAGCCCAATGCGGGGCTCGATCTCAGGACCCTGAGACCATGACCTGAGCCGAAGGCAGTGGCTTAACCCACTGAGCCACACAGGTGCCCCCGAGGGTTCCACTTTAAACAGAACATTCCCTGCCAGCAATTTCCTAAGGAGGAAATATAAAACCTGTGGGAAACCCTGACTCACTGAGCATCAGGAAAGCAGCCACAGAAATTCAGCCCAGGGTTCCTGACACCAAGTCCCTTGAAGCCAACAGAGTGCCTTTATCCAGGGAAATTCCCAAAGACTCTCCTTCTGACTTCACTACCCATGAAACTGCAGAGAAAATACAGCATGTCCAACCATATATAGCCGTTTGAGTGAACCTAGGAAGACAAGCATCCCTTTTAAATTGTCCAAGACTCCTTGGAATCATTTTGAATTTTCCCTCTGCCCTCATTGGAACTCTTTGGATTCAAAGACGAATCCATTAGGATACATCACCTTGGACAAAGAAGAAGCCATCATCCAAGTCTCTATCTGACCACAAACAGCCACCTCACTCTAGATGCCAGCCGTTCCACCAGAGTCTAGGCCCAGTGGAGTAAACACTGTTCGGTGAAGGAATACTTTCTATGTTCAAAAGGCACACCAAGTCAATCTCACCTTCCCTTTCGAATCCAAGGGATTTCCTAGGAAAGAGATGTTCCAAATACCTTTGTAAGCCAGAAATAAACAGAAAATGAGATCCCTGCCAGGTGCTCCCTGCAGAGAAACTCAGGAGCTCTGGCACCCACACGAGATTGCTTACAGCTGGTTCAGGGTGCCATTTGTGAGCTCCACTGGAGACAAGAGAAAAGCCCAGGAAATTTGGGGTGAAAGGGAATTTTTACCTGCCATCCTGGCATGGATGTGACATTGCCACCCACAGGCCTGCTGTTTTCTCTGAACACTGACGTCCTGGGACAAGCTGCATGACTGACTCAGACGCTGACTTCCAAACTTCAGGTCTCATGGAGCCAGAGTGAAGAAGGGTTGTCAGGTGCAGATAAGCAGGCGTCTCCCACCTAAAGCCTGCACATCTGCTCTGATTCCTGGGAGAAGGAGAGACACAGGCTTGTTTCTTAACTGGTCATTCACTTCCCTCTCAAGCTGGTCAATGCCCTTGTCCTTTTTGGAGAAACAAACATACTTTTCCAAACAAACACTCAGCTCCTCGGTTCCAAATGCACCATGAGTCGGGTTTGGTTCCCCTGGCTCCAGAGCCCAACTGGGAGGACCCTCCTGAACCATCCTGACAGCACATTACCAGCAAACCTGGGGAAAGAGGGCACAATGCTGAGTGGGGGACAGGCTCCATCAATTCTTACCACCACCCTTGAGCCTGGAGAAACAGAGACTATACAGCTCACCACTCCATCCTGTAAAAATAAGCTGTAGTGCCTCACGTTTCAGGGTCTCTCACCGGGCACCTCCGCCCTGCCTTCAGAGCCAGCAAGCTGCACTGACTCCTCTTCAGGTGTGTTTCCCATGGCAGCTCGCCGCTGCCTCCAGTGGTGGCAAGCAGCATCGCCATGCCTTCCAGGGTATCTCACACCACGGCTCACCACTCCCTCCAGTGGAGTGAACTGGCACTGCCGGGCCTTCCATAGACTCATTTTTTTTTTTTATTTGTTTATTTACAGCATAACAGTGTTCATTGTTTTGGCATCACACCCAGTGCTCCATGCAGTACGTGCCCTCCCTATTAACCACCACCTGATTCCTCAAACTCCCACCCCACCCTGCCCCTCCAAAACCCTCTGGTTGTTTTTCAGAGTCCATAGTCTCTCATGGTTCATCTCCCCTTCCAGTTTCTCTCAACTCCCTCTCCTCTCCATCTCCCTATGTCCTCCGTGTTATTTGCTATGCTCCACAAATAAGGGAGACCATATGATACATGACTCTCTCTCTGCTTGACTTATTTCGCTCAGCATAATTTCTTCCAGTCCCGTCCATGTTGCTACAAAAGTTGGGTATTCATCCTTTCTGATGGAGGCATAATACTCCATTGCGTATATGGACCACATCTTCCTTATCCATTCATCCGTTGAAGGGCATCTTGGTTCTTTCCACAGTTTGGTGAGCATAGCCATTGCTACAATAAGCATTGGGGTACAGATGGCTCTTCTTTTCACTACATCTGTATCTTTGGGGTAAATACCCAGCAGTGCAATTGCAGGGTCATAGGGAAGCTCTATTCTTAATTTCTGGAGGAATCTCCACACTGTTCTCCAAAGTGGCTGCACCAACTTGCATTCCCACCAACAGTGTAAGAGGGTTCCCCTTTCTCCACATCCTCTCCAACACACGTTGTTTCCTGTCTTGCTCATTTTGGCCATTCTAACTGGTGTCAGGTGGTATCTCAATGTGGTTTTCATTTGAATCTCCCTGATGGCTAGTGATGATGAACATTTTTTCATGTGTCTGATAGCCATTTGTATGTCTTCGTTGGAGAAGTGTCTGTTCATATCTTCTGCCCATTTTTGGATATGATTCTCTGTTTTGTGTGTGTTGAGTTTGAGAAGTTCTTTATAGATCCTGGATATCAACCTTTTGTCTGTACTGTCATTTGCAAATATCTTCTCCCATTCCGTGGGTTGCCTTTTTGTTTGGTGGACTGTTTCCTTTGCTGTGCAGAAGCTTTTGATCTTGATGAAGTGCCAAAAGTTTATTTTCGCTTTTGTTTCCTTGGCCTTTGGAGACATATCTTGAAAGAAGTTGCTGTGGCTGATATCGAAGAGGTTACTGCCTATGTTCTCCTCTAGGATTCTGATGGATTCCTGTCTCATGATGAGGTCTTTTATCCATTTCGAGTGTAAGAGAATGGTTGAGTTTCATTATTCTACATATAGCTGTCCAGTTTTCCCAGCACCATTGATTGAAGAGACTGTCTTTTTTTCCATTGAATATTTTTTCCTGTTTTGTCGAACATTATTTCACCGTGGAGTTGAGGGTCCATATCTGGGCTCTCCACTCTGTTCCACTGGTCTATGTGTCTGTTTTTATGCCAGGGCCACGCTGTCTTGGTGATCGCAGCTTTGTAGTAAAGCTTAAAATCGGGTAACGTGATGCCGCCAGTTTTGTTTTTGTTTTTCAACATTGCCTTAGCAATTCGGGGTCTCTTCTGATTCCATACAAATTTTAGGATTATTGGCTCCAGCTCTTTGAAAACTACCGGTGGAATTTTGATCGGAATGGCATTAAAAGCATAGATTGCTCTAGGCAGTATAAACATTTTAACAATGTTTATTCTTCCAATCCAAGAGCATGGAATTGTCTTCCATCTTTTTGGGTCTTCTTCAATTTCTTTCATGAGTGTTCTGTAGTTCCTCGAGTACAGATCCTTTACCTCTTTGGTTAGGTTTATTCCCAGGTATCTTATGGTTCTTGGTGCTCTAGTAAATGGAATCGATTCTCTAATTTCCCTTTCTGTATTTTCACTGTTAGTGTATAAGAAAGCCACTGATTTCTGTACATTGACTTTGTATCCTGCCACGTTACTGAATTGCTGTATGAGTCTAGTAGTTTGGGGGTGGAGTCTTTGGGGTTTTCCATATAAAAAATCATGTCATCTGCGAAGAGAGAGAGTTTGACTTCTTCCTTGCCAATTTGGATACCTTTTATTTCTCTTTGTTGTCTGATTGCCGTTGCTAGGACTTCTAATACTATGTTGAACAAGAGTGGTGAGAGTGGGCATCCAAGCCCATTAGAATAACGTCAGACCTTTTCACAGAGACCTGGCAAGCCAGGAAGGGCTGGCAAAATATATTCAGAGTACTAAATGAGAAGAACATGCAACCAAGAATACTCTATCCGGCAAGACTGACATTTAAAATGGATGGAGAGATAAAGAGTTTCCAAGACCAGCAAGGCTTAAAAGACTATGCAACCAGCAAGCCGACACTGCAGGAAATATTAAGGGGGGGGGTCCTATAAAAGAGAAAAAATCCCAAGAATATCATTGAACAGAAATATAGAAACAATCTACAGACAGAAAGACTTCAAAGGCAACATGACATGAATCAAAACCTATCTCTCAATAACCACTGTCAATGTGAATGGCCTAAATGCGCCCATAAAACGACACAGGGTTGCAGATTGGATAAAACGACAGGACCCATCCATATGTTGTCTACAAGAGACCCATTTTGAACCTAAGGATACACCCAGACTGCACGTGAACGGATGGAGAAGCATCTTTCATGCCAATGGGCCTCAAAAGAAGGCCGGGGTAGCGATTCTCATATCAGATAAATTAGATTTTAAACTAAAGACTGTAGTCAGAGATACAGAAGGACACTCCATAATTCTTAAAGGGACTATCCGCCAAGATGATCTAACAATTGTGAATATCTATGCCCCCAATATGGGAGCACCCAATTCCATAAGAAAACTATTAATCAAGATAAAGAGTCATATTGATATGAATACAATAATAGTAGGAGATCTTCATACGCCTCTCTCAGAAATAGACAGATCATCGAAGCAGAAAATTAAAAAAGAAATAAGAGCATTGAATGAAACATTGGACCAGATGGACCTCATAGACATATACAGAACATTCCACCCTAAAACAACAGAATACTCATTCTTCTCAAGTGCACATGGAACCTTCTCCAGAATAGACCACATACTGCGTCACAAGGATTGAGGATGCCTGATACTCATGCTGGGAATCTGCCTGCCACGCAGGGCACCGCTGTGCTGTTTGGAGCTGCGCTGAACCCTCAGAGCTGGAGAAACTTCCATGCACCCCTGAAGTCACCCCCAGGTTATGCGAACGTCTGGACACACACCTAGAGGCTAAGGCCCCGTCTGACACCCGAGCTCAACTCAGCGCACCAGGGCACCTGCCTCTGCACTGGCATATCAGGTCTACCATGGCCCTAGGCCTTAACCCTATCCCTAATTTTGGTTTTCAGGTATCATCCCCAAGAGTCCTGACCCCAAGACCCCAAGATTAAAGAATCCTGAGTGACACCTCAGGACTCTGTCCACCATGCAGGAGGAAACCATGCTGTTTGGAGCTGTGTCGAATCCTCAGAGCGGGAGAAACCTGCACGGTTCACCCGAGGCTATCCCCCACCCTCTGCGCACTATTGGGCCACAAATGTGGAGGCTGGCACTCAGCCTGCCTACCACCCAGGAGGAAACCGTGCCATTTGAAACTGAGTAGAACACTCAGAGTGGGAGAAACTGCATGCCTCCCTGAGCACAACCCCCTCCTTCAGCGGTCCCCTGACCACAAACCTGGACCCTCTCATGCCACCGGACCTCTGCCCTCAATTCATCCCCCTGGGATCCCTTCTCAGTGCCAGCAAATTGGGCCTGCCATGCCCCTGACCCTAACCTTAAGCCTAGGTTGCATTTTCAGTCTTCATCCCCAGAGGCTGGTCCCCCAATTCCTCCATATTTGGACCCCTGAGCCACAACCCAGTGCTCTGTCTGCCACCCGGGAGGAAACCGTTCTGTTTGGAGCTGCACAGAACCATCGGAATGGGAGAAATCTTCATGCTCCCTGAAGCCACCTCCACCTTCGGCCACCCCCCAGGCACAAACCCAGATCGTAATGCACCACCTGACCATGGCCCTCAACTCAGTACCCCAGACATCTAGCCTCGGCACCAGCAGATCAGGCCAGCCATGCCCCTGTGCTCTTTTCCAAGCCCTAGGTTGTGTTTTCAGTCTTCTGTCCTCTGATGATTGACACCAAAGCTCCGCTGATGGGTTACACCTGAACTATACCAGAATATTTCTTGGCCCCCTGAGGCTATCCCACTTTCAGCACCCCCCGTTCACACCTGGATCTTAACACTCACACTGACCCACGTCCTCAACTCTGCTCCCCAGGTCACTCCTCTCAGGGTGGCCTATTGAGACTGACATGACCCTCAGCCCTAACCAAAACTTAGGTACATTTTCTGTCTTGTGTCCCAAGAATACAGGTACCAAAGCCCCACATATGTGGGACCCCTGAGAAATGCCAGAGGACTCTGTCTTCAACCCAGAAGGAAACAGTAGAATTGGAACTCTGCCAAGGACTGAGAGCAGGAGAAATCTGCCTTTCCCCCCATGGCCACCAACCCGGAGCCTGACTCAGACTGACCCATGTTCTCTACTCAGTCCCCGTGAGAGCTCTGCACAGCACCAGCAAATCAGGCCTGTCATGTTGCTGGGACCTAGCCCCAACCCTAGGTTGGGGTTTCATGCTCTGTCCCCAGAGGACTGGCACCCAAGTCCCACGGATGGGGACCCCTGAGCAAGATTTGAGATCTCTGCCTGCCACCCAGAAGGAAACCATACCATTTGGGACTCTGCAAAGGATTCTGAGCAGGAGAAATCTGCCACGCACCACTGAGTTCACCCAGAGTCAGCAGCTGGACACAAACCTGAACCTGACACTTACTCTATCCATCCCTCTGTACTCAGCCCTCTGGATAGCTTGCCACACCACCATCAGATTGGGCCTGCCATGCTCCTAACCCCTAACTGAAGCTTAGTTTGTGTTCTGAGCATTCAATTCCTAGGGGTCTGGCTCCCTACCCCACGGACTGGGGTCACCTTAGCCATACCACAGGACTCATCCTAACAGACAGGAGGAAAGCGTGCCATGTAGACCTCTAGAAAGTATTCAAAGCAGGATTAAAATGCCTGCCCATCTGAGCCTATACCAGCAAACCCCCAATTTCAGTGGCCTCTAGGTCACAAACCCTGTGCCTGACCAGAAACAGAACACTCATCCTTAATTCCAGCCTCTAGGAACCACACACACTGTCAGCTGTTTGGGCCTGCAATGTCCTTCGGCCCTAACTCTATCCCTAGCTTGGGTTCTCATGTCTCCGTCCCCTAAGGGTGGGCTCCAAAGCCCTAGGATTTGGGGATGCCTGAGCAATACCACAGGACTCAGCCTCACACCCAGATGGAAATCTTTCCATAATGGACTCCAGTAAGTATATAGGTCAGTATAAATATGAAGGCCCATCTGGTTCCATCGTCGTGGCTCGTTTTCCGGGTGGCCGCGACATGCCCCGAGCGAGAAAGGGCCCTGCTCCACGCGGAACTGGGCGCTGACCAGGGCTGCCCAACGCCGGCCAATTCTCACGAGCGTTCTGCCCAAATCGATCCCGATTTGGCAGAACGCTCGTGAGAATTGGCCGGAAAACGCCCGGCGAACACACTTTGGGCAACACAGGGCCGCAGGGCGGCCCCCCCCCCGGGGCCCTGTCCGGGATCGCGTGTCGTCGCGTTCCGGCACCGCCAGGAGGAGCACCGGGAGGCGTGCCGCGGGGAGGCCGACGCCTCCCGCTCCTCAGCCTCCGGGGGTCCCCTCCCTGGCGCCGGCAGCTGGGGCCGGGCCAGCCCCGAAAGCCGGGACCGGGCCCGGGCCTGCTTGCTCAGCCTTCCGTTGCCAGGGGCCTGAGCCTGGGGGCCTCCTCATGGGGAACCCTGAGTCCCGCGCCACGAGTCCCCCGACCGTCCCGGCCACAACGGCACCTTTCGCGGCTTCGTCCTAGCCGCGGAGTGAGAGACCAGACCGTTTCCCCACAGAGGCCAGCCCCCTCCAGGGGCGCCCCGGCCGCCCGCCACGGCGGAGGCGGACGCCCGGCCACGGCGCCTCCATCCACTCTGCTCGGGGAAAACTCCCCGGGGCCGCGGCTGCCGGACGCGCCCCATCGTCACGGCTCGTTTTCCGGGTGGCCGCGACATGCCCCGAGCGAGAAAGGGCCCTGCTCCACGCGGAACTGGGCGCTGACCAGGGCTGCCCAACGCCGGCCAATTCTCACGAGCGTTCTGCCCAAATCGATCCCGATTTGGGCAGAACGCTCGTGAGAATTGGCCGGAAAACGCCCGGCGAACACACTTCGGGCACCACAGGGCCGCAGGGCGGCCCCCCCCGGGGCCCTGTCCGGGATCGCGTGTCGTCGCGTTCCGGCACCGCCAGGAGGAGCTCCGGGAGGCTGCTCACCTGCATAGAACACCCAGAGCTCATCACAACAAGTACTCTCCCTAATAGCTGTCACCCACTTAACCCTTCGCCCCACACCCCTGCCCCCTAGCAACCCTCGATTTTGCTCTAGGTTAGAGTCTGTTTCCTCATTGGCCTTTCTCCCCTCACTATGTTCATCTGTTTTCTTTCTGAAATTCCATAGAGGTCAAGATATAGGCTATTGGTCTTTTCTTACTGATTTTACTTAGCTAAATCCACTGTAGATCCATCCACATCCTTGCAGATGGTAAGATTTCATCCTTTTTGAACCTGGATCCTATTCCATTAAGAAGATGTGGGAGAATGAATACACATACACACACACACACACACATATGATATATACGAGTGATATATATATATATATATATATATATATATATATATATATATCACTCATCAGTGAATGGACATTTGGTCTCCCTCCATTGTTTTACAATGGTTGAAAATGCTGCTGTAAATATCACGGTGCTTATACCCCACTGAATGTGCATTTTTGTGCCCTTTAGGGAAATAACTAGGAGGACAATTGCTGGATCCTACTGTTGTTCAGTTCTTAGCTTTTGGAGGACAGACTGTATTCTTTCCAAGAGTGGCTGCAACAACACGCAGGCCCACCAACAATGTAGGAGGGTCCCGGTTTTGGGTTTTGTTTTTTTTTTTTTTTTAGATTTTATTTATTTATTTGACAGAGGTCACAAGTAGGCAGAGAGGCAGGCAGAGAGAGAGGACGAAGCAGACTCCCCGCTGAGCAGAGAGCCCAATGCGGGGCTCGATCTCAGGACCCTGAGACCATGACCTGAGCCGAAGGCAGTGGCTTAACCCACTGAGCCACACAGGTGCCCCCGAGGGTTCCACTTTAAACAGAACATTCCCTGCCAGCAATTTCCTAAGGAGGAAATATAAAACCTGTGGGAAACCCTGACTCACTGAGCATCAGGAAAGCAGCCACAGAAATTCAGCCCAGGGTTCCTGACACCAAGTCCCTTGAAGCCAACAGAGTGCCTTTATCCAGGGAAATTCCCAAAGACTCTCCTTCTGACTTCACTACCCATGAAACTGCAGAGAAAATACAGCATGTCCAACCATATATAGCCGTTTGAGTGAACCTAGGAAGACAAGCATCCCTTTTAAATTGTCCAAGACTCCTTGGAATCATTTTGAATTTTCCCTCTGCCCTCATTGGAACTCTTTGGATTCAAAGACGAATCCATTAGGATACATCACCTTGGACAAAGAAGAAGCCATCATCCAAGTCTCTATCTGACCACAAACAGCCACCTCACTCTAGATGCCAGCCGTTCCACCAGAGTCTAGGCCCAGTGGAGTAAACACTGTTCGGTGAAGGAATACTTTCTATGTTCAAAAGGCACACCAAGTCAATCTCACCTTCCCTTTCGAATCCAAGGGATTTCCTAGGAAAGAGATGTTCCAAATACCTTTGTAAGCCAGAAATAAACAGAAAATGAGATCCCTGCCAGGTGCTCCCTGCAGAGAAACTCAGGAGCTCTGGCACCCACACGAGATTGCTTACAGCTGGTTCAGGGTGCCATTTGTGAGCTCCACTGGAGACAAGAGAAAAGCCCAGGAAATTTGGGGTGAAAGGGAATTTTTACCTGCCATCCTGGCATGGATGTGACATTGCCACCCACAGGCCTGCTGTTTTCTCTGAACACTGACGTCCTGGGACAAGCTGCATGACTGACTCAGACGCTGACTTCCAAACTTCAGGTCTCATGGAGCCAGAGTGAAGAAGGGTTGTCAGGTGCAGATAAGCAGGCGTCTCCCACCTAAAGCCTGCACATCTGCTCTGATTCCTGGGAGAAGGAGAGACACAGGCTTGTTTCTTAACTGGTCATTCACTTCCCTCTCAAGCTGGTCAATGCCCTTGTCCTTTTTGGAGAAACAAACATACTTTTCCAAACAAACACTCAGCTCCTCGGTTCCAAATGCACCATGAGTCGGGTTTGGTTCCCCTGGCTCCAGAGCCCAACTGGGAGGACCCTCCTGAACCATCCTGACAGCACATTACCAGCAAACCTGGGGAAAGAGGGCACAATGCTGAGTGGGGGACAGGCTCCATCAATTCTTACCACCACCCTTGAGCCTGGAGAAACAGAGACTATACAGCTCACCACTCCATCCTGTAAAAATAAGCTGTAGTGCCTCACGTTTCAGGGTCTCTCACCGGGCACCTCCGCCCTGCCTTCAGAGCCAGCAAGCTGCACTGACTCCTCTTCAGGTGTGTTTCCCATGGCAGCTCGCCGCTGCCTCCAGTGGTGGCAAGCAGCATCGCCATGCCTTCCAGGGTATCTCACACCACGGCTCACCACTCCCTCCAGTGGAGTGAACTGGCACTGCCGGGCCTTCCATAGACTCATTTTTTTTTTTTATTTGTTTATTTACAGCATAACAGTGTTCATTGTTTTGGCATCACACCCAGTGCTCCATGCAGTACGTGCCCTCCCTATTAACCACCACCTGATTCCTCAAACTCCCACCCCACCCTGCCCCTCCAAAACCCTCTGGTTGTTTTTCAGAGTCCATAGTCTCTCATGGTTCATCTCCCCTTCCAGTTTCTCTCAACTCCCTCTCCTCTCCATCTCCCTATGTCCTCCGTGTTATTTGCTATGCTCCACAAATAAGGGAGACCATATGATACATGACTCTCTCTCTGCTTGACTTATTTCGCTCAGCATAATTTCTTCCAGTCCCGTCCATGTTGCTACAAAAGTTGGGTATTCATCCTTTCTGATGGAGGCATAATACTCCATTGCGTATATGGACCACATCTTCCTTATCCATTCATCCGTTGAAGGGCATCTTGGTTCTTTCCACAGTTTGGTGAGCATAGCCATTGCTACAATAAGCATTGGGGTACAGATGGCTCTTCTTTTCACTACATCTGTATCTTTGGGGTAAATACCCAGCAGTGCAATTGCAGGGTCATAGGGAAGCTCTATTCTTAATTTCTGGAGGAATCTCCACACTGTTCTCCAAAGTGGCTGCACCAACTTGCATTCCCACCAACAGTGTAAGAGGGTTCCCCTTTCTCCACATCCTCTCCAACACACGTTGTTTCCTGTCTTGCTCATTTTGGCCATTCTAACTGGTGTCAGGTGGTATCTCAATGTGGTTTTCATTTGAATCTCCCTGATGGCTAGTGATGATGAACATTTTTTCATGTGTCTGATAGCCATTTGTATGTCTTCGTTGGAGAAGTGTCTGTTCATATCTTCTGCCCATTTTTGGATATGATTCTCTGTTTTGTGTGTGTTGAGTTTGAGAAGTTCTTTATAGATCCTGGATATCAACCTTTTGTCTGTACTGTCATTTGCAAATATCTTCTCCCATTCCGTGGGTTGCCTTTTTGTTTGGTGGACTGTTTCCTTTGCTGTGCAGAAGCTTTTGATCTTGATGAAGTGCCAAAAGTTTATTTTCGCTTTTGTTTCCTTGGCCTTTGGAGACATATCTTGAAAGAAGTTGCTGTGGCTGATATCGAAGAGGTTACTGCCTATGTTCTCCTCTAGGATTCTGATGGATTCCTGTCTCATGATGAGGTCTTTTATCCATTTCGAGTGTAAGAGAATGGTTGAGTTTCATTATTCTACATATAGCTGTCCAGTTTTCCCAGCACCATTGATTGAAGAGACTGTCTTTTTTTCCATTGAATATTTTTTCCTGTTTTGTCGAACATTATTTCACCGTGGAGTTGAGGGTCCATATCTGGGCTCTCCACTCTGTTCCACTGGTCTATGTGTCTGTTTTTATGCCAGGGCCACGCTGTCTTGGTGATCGCAGCTTTGTAGTAAAGCTTAAAATCGGGTAACGTGATGCCGCCAGTTTTGTTTTTGTTTTTCAACATTGCCTTAGCAATTCGGGGTCTCTTCTGATTCCATACAAATTTTAGGATTATTGGCTCCAGCTCTTTGAAAACTACCGGTGGAATTTTGATCGGAATGGCATTAAAAGCATAGATTGCTCTAGGCAGTATAAACATTTTAACAATGTTTATTCTTCCAATCCAAGAGCATGGAATTGTCTTCCATCTTTTTGGGTCTTCTTCAATTTCTTTCATGAGTGTTCTGTAGTTCCTCGAGTACAGATCCTTTACCTCTTTGGTTAGGTTTATTCCCAGGTATCTTATGGTTCTTGGTGCTCTAGTAAATGGAATCGATTCTCTAATTTCCCTTTCTGTATTTTCACTGTTAGTGTATAAGAAAGCCACTGATTTCTGTACATTGACTTTGTATCCTGCCACGTTACTGAATTGCTGTATGAGTCTAGTAGTTTGGGGGTGGAGTCTTTGGGGTTTTCCATATAAAAAATCATGTCATCTGCGAAGAGAGAGAGTTTGACTTCTTCCTTGCCAATTTGGATACCTTTTATTTCTCTTTGTTGTCTGATTGCCGTTGCTAGGACTTCTAATACTATGTTGAACAAGAGTGGTGAGAGTGGGCATCCAAGCCCATTAGAATAACGTCAGACCTTTTCACAGAGACCTGGCAAGCCAGGAAGGGCTGGCAAAATATATTCAGAGTACTAAATGAGAAGAACATGCAACCAAGAATACTCTATCCGGCAAGACTGACATTTAAAATGGATGGAGAGATAAAGAGTTTCCAAGACCAGCAAGGCTTAAAAGACTATGCAACCAGCAAGCCGACACTGCAGGAAATATTAAGGGGGGGGGTCCTATAAAAGAGAAAAAATCCCAAGAATATCATTGAACAGAAATATAGAAACAATCTACAGACAGAAAGACTTCAAAGGCAACATGACATGAATCAAAACCTATCTCTCAATAACCACTGTCAATGTGAATGGCCTAAATGCGCCCATAAAACGACACAGGGTTGCAGATTGGATAAAACGACAGGACCCATCCATATGTTGTCTACAAGAGACCCATTTTGAACCTAAGGATACACCCAGACTGCACGTGAACGGATGGAGAAGCATCTTTCATGCCAATGGGCCTCAAAAGAAGGCCGGGGTAGCGATTCTCATATCAGATAAATTAGATTTTAAACTAAAGACTGTAGTCAGAGATACAGAAGGACACTCCATAATTCTTAAAGGGACTATCCGCCAAGATGATCTAACAATTGTGAATATCTATGCCCCCAATATGGGAGCACCCAATTCCATAAGAAAACTATTAATCAAGATAAAGAGTCATATTGATATGAATACAATAATAGTAGGAGATCTTCATACGCCTCTCTCAGAAATAGACAGATCATCGAAGCAGAAAATTAAAAAAGAAATAAGAGCATTGAATGAAACATTGGACCAGATGGACCTCATAGACATATACAGAACATTCCACCCTAAAACAACAGAATACTCATTCTTCTCAAGTGCACATGGAACCTTCTCCAGAATAGACCACATACTGCGTCACAAGGATTGAGGATGCCTGATACTCATGCTGGGAATCTGCCTGCCACGCAGGGCACCGCTGTGCTGTTTGGAGCTGCGCTGAACCCTCAGAGCTGGAGAAACTTCCATGCACCCCTGAAGTCACCCCCAGGTTATGCGAACGTCTGGACACACACCTAGAGGCTAAGGCCCCGTCTGACACCCGAGCTCAACTCAGCGCACCAGGGCACCTGCCTCTGCACTGGCATATCAGGTCTACCATGGCCCTAGGCCTTAACCCTATCCCTAATTTTGGTTTTCAGGTATCATCCCCAAGAGTCCTGACCCCAAGACCCCAAGATTAAAGAATCCTGAGTGACACCTCAGGACTCTGTCCACCATGCAGGAGGAAACCATGCTGTTTGGAGCTGTGTCGAATCCTCAGAGCGGGAGAAACCTGCACGGTTCACCCGAGGCTATCCCCCACCCTCTGCGCACTATTGGGCCACAAATGTGGAGGCTGGCACTCAGCCTGCCTACCACCCAGGAGGAAACCGTGCCATTTGAAACTGAGTAGAACACTCAGAGTGGGAGAAACTGCATGCCTCCCTGAGCACAACCCCCTCCTTCAGCGGTCCCCTGACCACAAACCTGGACCCTCTCATGCCACCGGACCTCTGCCCTCAATTCATCCCCCTGGGATCCCTTCTCAGTGCCAGCAAATTGGGCCTGCCATGCCCCTGACCCTAACCTTAAGCCTAGGTTGCATTTTCAGTCTTCATCCCCAGAGGCTGGTCCCCCAATTCCTCCATATTTGGACCCCTGAGCCACAACCCAGTGCTCTGTCTGCCACCCGGGAGGAAACCGTTCTGTTTGGAGCTGCACAGAACCATCGGAATGGGAGAAATCTTCATGCTCCCTGAAGCCACCTCCACCTTCGGCCACCCCCCAGGCACAAACCCAGATCGTAATGCACCACCTGACCATGGCCCTCAACTCAGTACCCCAGACATCTAGCCTCGGCACCAGCAGATCAGGCCAGCCATGCCCCTGTGCTCTTTTCCAAGCCCTAGGTTGTGTTTTCAGTCTTCTGTCCTCTGATGATTGACACCAAAGCTCCGCTGATGGGTTACACCTGAACTATACCAGAATATTTCTTGGCCCCCTGAGGCTATCCCACTTTCAGCACCCCCCGTTCACACCTGGATCTTAACACTCACACTGACCCACGTCCTCAACTCTGCTCCCCAGGTCACTCCTCTCAGGGTGGCCTATTGAGACTGACATGACCCTCAGCCCTAACCAAAACTTAGGTACATTTTCTGTCTTGTGTCCCAAGAATACAGGTACCAAAGCCCCACATATGTGGGACCCCTGAGAAATGCCAGAGGACTCTGTCTTCAACCCAGAAGGAAACAGTAGAATTGGAACTCTGCCAAGGACTGAGAGCAGGAGAAATCTGCCTTTCCCCCCATGGCCACCAACCCGGAGCCTGACTCAGACTGACCCATGTTCTCTACTCAGTCCCCGTGAGAGCTCTGCACAGCACCAGCAAATCAGGCCTGTCATGTTGCTGGGACCTAGCCCCAACCCTAGGTTGGGGTTTCATGCTCTGTCCCCAGAGGACTGGCACCCAAGTCCCACGGATGGGGACCCCTGAGCAAGATTTGAGATCTCTGCCTGCCACCCAGAAGGAAACCATACCATTTGGGACTCTGCAAAGGATTCTGAGCAGGAGAAATCTGCCACGCACCACTGAGTTCACCCAGAGTCAGCAGCTGGACACAAACCTGAACCTGACACTTACTCTATCCATCCCTCTGTACTCAGCCCTCTGGATAGCTTGCCACACCACCATCAGATTGGGCCTGCCATGCTCCTAACCCCTAACTGAAGCTTAGTTTGTGTTCTGAGCATTCAATTCCTAGGGGTCTGGCTCCCTACCCCACGGACTGGGGTCACCTTAGCCATACCACAGGACTCATCCTAACAGACAGGAGGAAAGCGTGCCATGTAGACCTCTAGAAAGTATTCAAAGCAGGATTAAAATGCCTGCCCATCTGAGCCTATACCAGCAAACCCCCAATTTCAGTGGCCTCTAGGTCACAAACCCTGTGCCTGACCAGAAACAGAACACTCATCCTTAATTCCAGCCTCTAGGAACCACACACACTGTCAGCTGTTTGGGCCTGCAATGTCCTTCGGCCCTAACTCTATCCCTAGCTTGGGTTCTCATGTCTGCGTCCCCTAAGGGTGGGCTCCAAAGCCCTAGGATTTGGGGATGCCTGAGCAATACCACAGGACTCAGCCTCACACCCAGATGGAAATCTTTCCATAATGGACTCCAGTAAGTATATAGGTCAGTATAAATACGAAGGCCCATCTGGTTCCATCGTCGTGGCTCGTGTTCCGGGTGGCCGCGACATGCCCCGAGCGAGAAAGGGCCCTGCTCCACGCGGAACTGGGCGCTGACCAGGGCTGCCCAACGCCGGCCAATTCTCACGAGCGTTCTGCCCAAATCGATCCCGATTTGGGCAGAACGCTCGTGAGAATTGGCCGGGAAACGCCCGGCGAACACACTTCGGGCACCACAGGGCCGCAGGGCGGCCCCCCACGGGGCCCTGTCCGGGATCGCGTGTCGTCGCGTTCCGGCACCGCCAGGAGGAGCTCCGGGAGGCGTGCCGCGGGGAGGCCGACGCCTCCCGCTCTTCAACCTCCGGGGGTCCCCTCCCTGGCGCCGGCAGCTGGGGCCGGGCCAGCCCCGAAAGCCGGGCCCGGGCCCGGGCCTGCTTGCTCAGCCTTCCGTTGCCAGGGGCCTGAGCCTGGGGGCCACCCCATGGGGAACCCTGAGTCCAGCGCCACGAGTCCCCCGACCGTCTCGGCGACAACGGCACCTTTCGCGGCTTCGTCCAAGCCGCGGACTGAGAGACCAGTCCGTTTCCCCACAGAGGCCAGCCCCCTCCAGGGGCGCCCCGGCCGCCCGCCACGGCGGAGGCGGACGCCCGGCCACGGCGCCTCCATCCACTCTGCTCAGGGAAAACTCCCCGGCGCCGCGGCTGCCGGCCGCGCCCCATCGTCCCGGCTCGTTTTCCGGGTGGCCGCGACATGCCCCGAGCGAGAAAGGGCCCTGCTCCACGCGGAACTGGGCGCTGACCAGGGCTGCCCAACGCCGGCCAATTCTCACGAGCGTTCTGCCCAAATCGATCCCGATTTGGGCAGAACGCTCGTGAGAATTGGCCGAAAAACGCCCGGCGAACACACTTCGGGCACCACAGGGCCGCAGGGCGGCCCCCCCCGGGGCCCTGTCCGGGATCGCGTGTCGTCGCGTTCCGGCACCGCCAGGAGGAGCTCCGGGAGGCGTGCCGCGGGGAGACCGACGCCTCCCGCTCCTCAGACTCCGGGGGTCCCCTCCCTGGCGCCGGCAGCTGGGGCCGGGCCAGCCCAGAAAGCAGGGCCCGGGCCCGGGCCTGCTTGCTCAGCCTTCCGTTGCCAGGGGCCTGAGCCTGGGGGCCTCCCCATGGGGAACCCTGAGTCCAGCGCCACGAGTCCCCCGACCGTCTCGGCGACAACGGCACCTTTCGCGGCTTCGTCCAAGCCGCGGACTGAGAGACCAGTCCGTTTCCCCACAGAGGCCAGCCCCCTCCAGGGGCGCCCCGGCCGCCCGCAACGGCGGAGGCGGACGCCCGGCCACGGCGCCTCCATCCACTCTGCTCGGGGAAAACTCCCTGGCGCCGCGGCTGCCGGCCGCGCCCCATCGTCGCGGCTCGTTTTCCGGGTGGCCGCGACATGCCCCGAGCGAGAACGGGCCCTGCTCCACGCGGAACTGGGCGCTGACCAGGGCTGCCCAACGCCGGCCAATTCTCACGAGCGTTCTGCCCAAATCGATCCCGATTTGGGCAGAACGCTCGTGAGAATTGGCCTAAAAACGCCCGGCGACCACACTTCGGGCACCACAGGGCCGCAGGGTGGCCCCCCCCGGGGCCGTGTCCGGGATCGCGTGTCGTCGCGTTCCGGCACCGCCAGGAGGAGCTCCGGGAGACGTGCCGCGGGGAGGCCGACGCCTCCCGCTCCTCAGCCTCCGGGGGTCCCCTCCCTGGCGCCGGCAGCTGGGGCCGGGCCAGCCCCGAAAGCCGGGCCCGGGCCCGGGCCTGCTTGCTCAGCCTTCCGTTGCCAGGGGCCTGAGCCTGGGGGCCTCCACATGCGGAACCCTGAGTCCCGCGCCACGAGTCCCCCGACCGTCCCGGCGACAACGGCACCTTTCGCGGCTTCGTCCCAGCCGCGGAGTGAGAGACCAGTCCGTTTCCCCACAGAGGCCAGCCCCCTCCAGGGGCGCCACGGCCGCCCCCCACGGCGGAGGCGGACGCCCGGCCACGGCGCCTCCATCCACGCTGCTCGGGGAAAACTCCCCGGCGCCGCGGCTGCCGCCCCCGCCCCATCGTCGCGGCTCGTTTTCCGGGTGGCCGCGACATGCCCCGAGCGAGAAAGGGCCCTGCTCCACGCGGAACTGGTCGCTGACCAGGGCTGCCCAACGCCGGCCAATTCTCACGAGCGTTCTGCCCAAATCGATCCCGATTTGGGCAGAACGCTCGTGAGAATTGGCCGGAAAACGCCCGGCGAACACACTTCGGGCACCACAGGGCCGCAGGGCCGCCCCCCCGGGGCCCTGTCCGGGATCGCGTGTCGTCGCGTTCCGGCACCGCCAGGAGGAGCTCCGGGAGGCGGGCCCTGGGGAGGCCGACGCCTCCCGCTCCTCAGCCTCCGGGGGTCCCCTCCCTGGCTCCGGCAGCTGGGGCCGGGCCAGCCCCGAAAGCCGGGCCCGGGACAGGGCCTGCTTGCTCAGCCTTCCGTTGCCAGGGGCCTGAGCCTGGGGGCCTCCCCATGGGGAACCCTGAGTCCCGCGCCACGAGTCCCCCGACCGTCCCGGCGACAACGGCACCTTTCGCGGCTTCGTCCTAGCCGCGGAGTGAGAGACCAGTCCGTTTCCCCACAGAGGCCAGCCCCCTCCAGGGGCGCCCCGACCGCCCGCCCCGGCGGAGGCGGACGCCCGGCCACGGCGCCTCCATCCACTCTGCTCGGGCAAAACTCCCCGGCGCCGCGGCTGCCGGCCGCGCCCCATCGTTGCGGCTCGTTTTCCGGGTGGCCGCGACATGCCCCGAGCGAGAAAGGGCCCTGCTCCACGCGGAACTGGGCGCTGACCAGGGCTGCCCAACGCCGGCCAATTCTCACGAGCGTTCTGCCCAAATCGATCCCGATTTGGGCAGAACGCTCGTGAGAATTGGCCGGAAAACGCCAGGCGAACACGCTTCGGGCACCACAGGGCCGCCGGGCCGCCCCCCCGGGGCCCTGTCCGGGATCGCGTGTCGTCGCGTTCCGGCACCGCCAGGAGGAGCACCGGGAGGCGTGCCGCGGGGAGGCCGACGCCTCCCGCTCCTCAGCCTCCGGGGGTCCCCTCCCTGGCGCCGGCATCTGGGGCCGGGCCAGCCCCGAAAGCCGGGCCCGGGCCCGGGCCTGCTTGCTCAGCCTTCCGTTGCCAGGGGCCTGAGCCTGGGGGCCTCCCCATGGGGAACCCTGAGTCCCGCGCCACGAGTCCCCCGACCGTCCCGTCGACAACGGCACCTTTCGCGGCTTCGTCCTAGCCGCGGTGTGAGAGACCAGTCCGTTTCCCCACAGAGGCCAGCCCCCTCCAGGGGCGCCCCGGCCGCCCGCCACGGCGGAGGCGGACACCCGGCCACGGCGCCTCCATCCACTCTGCTCGGGGAAAACTCACCGGCGCCGCGGCTGCCGCCCGCGCCCCATTGTCGCGGCTCGTTTTCCGGGTGGCCGCGACATGCCCCGAGCGAGAAAGGGCCCTGCTCCACGCGGAACTGGGCGCTGACCAGGGCTGCCCAACGCCGGCCAATTCTCACGAGCGTTCTGCCCAAATCGATCCCGATTTGGGCAGAACGCTCGTGAGAATTGGCCGGAAAACGCCAGGCGAACACGCTTCGGGCACCACAGGGCCGCCGGGCCGCCCCCCCGGGGCCCTGTCCGGGATCGCGTGTCGTCGCGTTCCGGCACCGCCAGGAGGAGCACCGGGAGGCGTGCCGCGGGGAGGCCGACGCCTCCCGCTCCTCAGCCTCCGGGGGTCCCCTCCCTGGCGCCGGCAGCTGGGGCCGGGCCAGCCCCGAAAGCCGGGCCCGGGCTTGGGCCTGCTTGCTCAGCCTTCCGTTGCCAGGGTCCTGAGCCTGGGGGCCTCCCCATGGGGAACCCTGAGTCCCGCGCCACGAGTCCCCCGACCGTCCTGGCGACAACGGCACCTTTCGCGGCTTCGTCCTAGCCGCGGTGTGAGAGACCAGTCCGTTTCCCCACAGAGGCCAGCCCCCTCCAGGGGCGCCCCGGCCGCCCGCCACGGCGGAGGCGGACACCCGGCCACGGCGCCTCCATCCACTCTGCTCGGGGAAAACTCACCGGCGCCGCGGCTGCCGCCCGCGCCCCATTGTCGCGGCTCGTTTTCCGGGTGGCCGCGACATGCCCCGAGCGAGAAAGGGCCCTGCTCCACGCGGAACTGGGCGCTGACCAGGGCTGCCCAACGCTGGCCAATTCTCACGAGCGTTCTGCCCAAATCGATCCCGATTTGGGCAGAACGCTCGTGAGAATTGGCCGGAAAACGCCCGGCGAACACACTTCGGGCACCACAGGGCCGCAGGTCGGCCCCCCCCGGGGCCCTGTCCGGGATCGCGTGTCGTCGCGTTCCGGCACCGCCAGGAGGAGCTCCGGGAGGCGTGCCGCGGGGAGACCGACGCCTCCCGCTCCTCAGCCTCCGGGGGTCCCATCCCTGGCGCCGGCAGCTGGGGCCGGGCCAGCCCCGAAAGCCGGGCCCGCGCCCGGGCCTGCTTGCTCAGCCTTCCGTTGCCAGGGGCCTGAGCCTGGGGGCCTCCCCATGGGGAACCCTGAGTCCAGGGCCACGAGTCCCCCGACCGTCTCGGCGACAACGGCACCTTTCGTGGCTTCGTCCTAGCCGCGGACTGAGAGACCAGTCCGTTTCCCCACAGAGGCCAGCACCCTCCAGGGGCGCCCCGGCCGCCCGCCACGGCGGAGGCGGACACCCGGCCACGGCGCCTCCATCCACTCTGCTCGGGGAAAACTCCCCGGCGCCGCGGCTGCCGGCCGCGCCCCATCGTCGCGGCTCGTTTTCCGGGTGGCCGCGACATGCCCCGAGCGAGAAAGGGCCCTGCTCCACGCGGAACTGGGCGCTGAGCAGGGCTGCCCAACGCCGGCCAATTCTCACGAGCGTTCTGCCCAAATCGATCCCGATTTGGGCAGAACGCTCGTGAGAATTGGCCGGAAAAGGCCCGGCGAACACACTTCGGGCACCACAGGGCCGCAAGGCGGCCCCCCCCGGGGCCCTGTCCGGGATCGCGTGTCGTCGCGTTCCGGCACCGACAGGAGGAGCTCCGGGAGGCGTGCTGCGGGGAGGCCGAAGCCTCCCGCTCCTCAGCCTCCGGGGGTCCCCTCCCTGGCGCCGGCAGCTGGGGCCGGGCCAGCCCCGAAAGCCGGGCCCGGGCCTGGGCCTGTTTGCTCAGCCTTCCGTTGCCAGGGGCCTGAGCCTGGGGGCCTCCCCATGGGGAACCCTGAGTCCCGCGCCACGAGTCCCCCGACCGTCCCGGCGACAACGGCACCTTTCGCGGCTTCGTCCTAGCCGCGGAGCGAGAGACCAGTCCGTTTCCCCACAGAGGCCAGCCCCCTCCAGGGGCGCCCCGGCCGCCCGCCACGGCAGAGGCGGACGCCCGGCCACGGCGCCTCCATCCACTCTGCTCGGGGAAAACTCCCCGGCGCCGCGGCTGCCGGCCGCGCCCCATCGTCGCGGCTCGTTTTCCGGGTGGCCGCGACATGCCCCGAGCGAGAAAGGGCCCTGCTCCACGCGGAACTGGGCGCTGACCAGGGCTGCCCAACGCTGGCCAATTCTCACGAGCGTTCTGCCCAAATCGATCCCGATTTGGGCAGAACGCTCGTGAGAATTGGCCGGAAAACGCCCGGCGAACACACTTCGGGCACCACAGGGCCGCAGGGCGGCCCCCCCCGGGGCCCTGTCCGGGATCGCGTGTCGTCGCGTTCCGGCACCGCCAGGAGGAGCTCCGGGAGGCGTGCCGCGGGGAGACCGACGCCTCCCGCTCCTCAGCCTCCGGGGGTCCCCTCCCTGGCGCCGGCACCTGGGGCCGGGCCAGCCCCGAAAGCCGGGCCCGGGCCCGGGCCTGCTTGCTCAGCCTTCCGTTGCCAGGGGCCTGAGCCTGGGGGCCTCCCCATGGGGAACCCTGAGTCCCGCGCCACGAGTCCCCCGACGGTCCCGGCGACAACGGCACATTTCGCGGCTTCGTCCTAGCCGCGGAGTGAGAGACCAGTCCATTTCCCCACAGAGGCCAGCCCCCTCCAGGGGCGCCCCGACCGCCCGCCCCGGCGGAGGCGGACGCCCGGCCACGGCGCCTCCATCCACTCTGCTCGGGCAAAACTCCCCGGCGCCGCGGCTGCCGGCCGCGCCCCATCGTCGCGGCTCGTTTTCCGGGTGGCCGCGACATGCCCCGAGCGAGAAAGGGCCCTGCTCCACGCGGAACTGGGCGCTGAGCAGGGCTGCCCAACGCCGGCCAATTCTCACGAGCGTTCTGCCCAAATCGATCCCGATTTGGGCAGAGCGCTCGTGAGAATTGGCCGGAAAACGCCAGGCGAACACGCTTCGGGCACCACAGGGCCGCCGGGCCGCCCCCCCGGGGCCCTGTCCGGGATCGCGTGTCGTCGCGTTCCGGCACCGCCAGGAGGAGCACCGGGAGGCGTGCCGCGGGGAGGCCGACGCCTCCCGCTCCTCAGCCTCCGGGGGTCCCCTCCCTGGCGCCGGCATCTGGGGCCGGGCCAGCCCCGAAAGCCGGGCCCGGGCCCGGGCCTGCTTGCTCAGCCTTCCGTTGCCAGGGGCCTGAGCCTGGGGGCCTCCCCATGGGGAACCCTGAGTCCCGCGCCACGAGTCCCCCGACCGTCCCGGCGACAACGGCACCTTTCGCGGCTTCGTCCTAGCCGCGGAGTGAGAGACCAGTCCGTTTCCCCACAGAGGCCAGCCCCCTCCAGGGGCGCCCCGACCGCCCGCCCCGGCGGAGGCGGACGCCCGGCCACGGCGCCTCCATCCACTCTGCTCGGGCAAAACTCACCGGCGCCGCGGCTGCCGGCCGCGCCCCATCGTCGCGGCTCGTTTTCCGGGTGGCCGCGACATGCCCCGAGCGAGAAAGGGCCCTGCTCCACGCGGAACTGGGCGCTGACCAGGGCTGCCCAACGCCGGCCAATTCTCACGAGCGTTCTGCCCAAATCGATCCCGATTTGGGCAGAACGCTCGTGAGAATTGGCCGGAAAACGCCAGGCGAACACGCTTCGGGCACCACAGGGCCGCCGGGCCGCCCCCCCGGGGCCCTGTCCGGGATCGCGTGTCGTCGCGTTCCGGCACCGCCAGGAGGAGCACCGGGAGGCGTGCCGCGGGGAGGCCGACGCCTCCCGCTCCTCAGCCTCCGGGGGGCCCCTCCCTGGCGCCGGCATCTGGGGCCGGGCCAGCCCCGAAAGCCGGGCCCGGGCCCGGGCCTGCTTGCTCAGCCTTCCGTTGCCAGGGGCCTGAGCCTGGGGGCCTCCCCATGGGGAACCCTGAGTCCCGCGCCACGAGTCCCCCGACCGTCCCGGCGACAACGGCACCATTCGCGGCTTCGTCCTAGCCGCGGTGTGAGAGACCAGTCCGTTTCCCCACAGAGGCCAGCCCCCTCCAGGGGCGCCCCGGCAGCCCGCCACGGCGGAGGCGGACACCCGGCCACGGCGCCTCCATCCACTCTGCTCGGGGAAAACTCACCGGCGCCGCGGCTGCCGCCCGCGCCCCATTGTCGCGGCTCGTTTTCCGGGTGGCCGCGACATGCCCCGAGCGAGAAAGGGCCCTGCTCCACGCGGAACTGGGCGCTGACCAGGGCTGCCCAACGCTGGCCAATTCTCACGAGCGTTCTGCCCAAATCGATCCCGATTTGGGCAGAACGCTCGTGAGAATTGGCCGGAAAACGCCCGGCGAACACACTTCGGTCACCACAGGGCCGCAGGGCGGCCCCCCCCCGGGGCCCTGTCCGGGATCGCGTGTCGTCGCGTTCCGGCACCGCCAGGAGGAGCTCCGGGAGGCGTGCCGCGGGGAGACCGACGCCTCCCGCTCCTCAGCCTCCGGGGGTCCCCTCCCTGGCGCCGGCACCTGGGGCCGGGCCAGCCCCGAAAGCCGGGCCCGGGCCCGGGCCTGCTTGCTCAGCCTTCCGTTGCCAGGGGCCTGAGCCTGGGGGCCTCCCCATGGGGAACCCTGAGTCCCGCGCCACGAGTCCCCCGACGGTCCCGGCGACAACGGCACATTTCGCGGCTTCGTCCTAGCCGCGGAGTGAGAGACCAGTCCATTTCCCCACAGAGGCCAGCCCCCTCCAGGGGCGCCCCGACCGCCCGCCCCGGCGGAGGCGGACGCCCGGCCACGGCGCCTCCATCCACTCTGCTCGGGCAAAACTCCCCGGCGCCGCGGCTGCCGGCCGCGCCCCATCGTCGCGGCTCGTTTTCCGGGTGGCCGCGACATGCCCCGAGCGAGAAAGGGCCCTGCTCCACGCGGAACTGGGCGCTGAGCAGGGCTGCCCAACGCCGGCCAATTCTCACGAGCGTTCTGCCCAAATCGATCCCGATTTGGGCAGAGCGCTCGTGAGAATTGGCCGGAAAACGCCAGGCGAACACGCTTCGGGCACCACAGGGCCGCCGGGCCGCCCCCCCCGGGGCCCTGTCCGGGATCGCGTGTCGTCGCGTTCCGGCACCGCCAGGAGGAGCTCCGGGAGGCGTGCCGCGGGGAGACCGACGCCTCTCGCTCCTCAGCCTCCGGGGGTCCCCTCCCTGGCGCCGGCAGCTGGGGCCGGGCCAGCCCCGAAAGCCGGGCCCGGGCCCGGGCCTGCTTGCTCAGCCTTCCGTTGCCAGGGGCCTGAGCCTGGGGGCCTCCCCATGGGGAACCCTGAGTCCCGCGCCACGAGTCCCCCGACGGTCCCGGCGTCAACGGCACATTTCGCGGCTTCGTCCTAGCCGCGGAGTGAGAGACCAGTCCATTTCCCCACGAGGCCAGCCCCCTCCACGGGCGCCCCGGCCGCCCGCCACGGCGGAGGCGGACGCCCGGCCACGGCGCCTCCATCCACTCTGCTCGGGGAAAACTCCCCGGCGCCGCGGCTGCCGGCCGCGCCCCATCGTCGCGGCTCGTTTTCCGGGTGGCCGCGACATGCCCTGATCAAGAAAGGGCCCTGCTCCACGCGGAACTGGGCGCTGACCAGGGCTGCCTAACGCCGGCCAATTCTCACGAGCGTTCTGCCCAAATCGATCCCGATTTGGGCAGAACGCTCGTGAGAATTGGCCGGAAAACGCCCGGCGAACACACTTCGGGCACCACAGGGCCGCAGGGCGGCCCCCCCTGGGGCCCTGTCCGGGATCGCGTGTCGTCGCGTTCCGGCACCGCCAGGAGGAGCTCCGGGAGGCGGGCCCTGGGGAAGCCGACGCCTCCCGCTCCTCAGCCTCCGGGGGTCCCCTCCCTGGCTCCGGCAGCTGGGGCCGGGCCAGCCCCGAAAGCCGGGCCCGGGACCGGGCCTGCTTGCTCAGCCTTCCGTTGCCAGGGGCCTGAGCCTGGGGGCCTCCCCATGGGGAACCCTGAGTCCCGCGCCACGAGTCCCCCGACCGTCCCGGCGACAACGGCACCTTTCGCGGCTTCGTCCTAGCCGCGAAGTGAGAGACCAGTCCATTTCCCCACAGAGGCCAGCCCCCTCCAGGGGCGCCCCGACCGCCCGCCCCGGCGGAGGCGGACGCCCGGCCACGGCGCCTCCATCCACTCTGCTCGGGCAAAACTCCCCGGCGCCGCGGCTGTCGGCCGCGCCCCATCGTCGCGGCTCGTTTTCCGGGTGGCCGCGACATGCCCCGAGCGAGAAAGGGCCCTGCTCCACGCGGAACTGGGCGCTGACCAGGGCTGCCCAACGCCGGCCAATTCTCACGAGCGTTCTGCCCAAATCGATCCCGATTTGGGCAGAACGCTCGTGAGAATTGGCCGGAAAACGCCAGGCGAACACGCTTCGGGCACCACAGGGCCGCCGGGCCGCCCCCCCGGGGCCCTGTCCGGGATCGCGTGTCGTCGCGTTCCGGCACCGCCAGGAGGAGCACCGGAAGGCGTGCCGCGGGGAGGCCGACGCCTCCCGCTCCTCAGCCTCCGGGGGTCCCCTCCCTGGCGCCGGCCGCTGGGGCCGGGCCAGCCCCGAAAGCCGGGCCCGGGCCCGGGCCTGCTTGCTCAGCCTTCCGTTGCCAGGGGCCTGAGCCTGGGGGCCTCCCCATGGGGAACCCTGAGTCCCGCGCCACGAGTCCCCCGACCGTCCCGGCGACAACGGCACCTTTCGCGGCTTCGTCCTAGCCGCGGTGTGAGAGACCAGTCCGTTTCCCCACAGAGGCCAGCCCCCTCCAGGGGCGCCCCGGCCGCCCGCCACGGCGGAGGCGGACACCCGGCCACGGCGCCTCCATCCACTCTGCTCGGGGAAAACTCACCGGCGCCGCGGCTGCCGCCCGCGCCCCATGGTCGCGGCTCGTTTTCCGGGTGGCCGCGACATGCCCCGAGCGAGAAAGGGCCCTGCTCCACGCGGAACTGGGCGCTGACCAGGGCTGCCCAACGCTGGCCAATTCTCACGAGCGTTCTGCCCAAATCGATCCCGATTTGGGCAGAACGCTCGTGAGAATTGGCCGGAAAACGCCCGGCGAACACACTTCGGGCCCCACAGGGCCGCAGGGCGGCCCCCCCCGGGGCCCTGTCCGGGATCGCGTGTCGTCGCGTTCCGGCACCGCCAGGAGGAGCTCCGGGAGGCGTGCCGCGGGGAGACCGACGCCTCCCGCTCCTCAGCCTCCGGGGGTCCCCTCCCTGGCGCCGGCAGCTGGGGCCGGGCCAGCCCCGAAAGCCGGGCCCGGACCCGGGCCTGCTTGCTCAGCCTTCCGTTGCCAGGGG
Source organism: Meles meles (assembly GCF_922984935.1). Classification (NCBI taxonomy): domain Eukaryota; kingdom Metazoa; phylum Chordata; class Mammalia; order Carnivora; family Mustelidae; genus Meles; species Meles meles. The sequence continues at coordinate 167,108 of NW_025721225.1, read as the reverse complement.
CCTGAGCCTGGGGGCCTCCCCATGGGGAACCCTGAGTCCAGCGCCACGAGTCCCCCGACCGTCTCGGCGACAACGGCACCTTTCGCGGCTTCGTCCAAGCCGCGGACTGAGAGACCAGTCCGTTTCCCCACAGAGGCCAGCCCCCTCCAGGGGCGCCCCGGCCGCCTGCCACGGCGGAGGCGGACGCCCGGCCACGGCGCCTCCATCCACTCTGCTCGGGGAAAACTCCCTGGCGCCGCGGCTGCCGGCCGCGCCCCATCGTCGCGGCTCGTTTTCCGGGTGGCCGCGACATGCCCCGAGCGAGAAAGGGCCCTGCTCCACGCGGAACTGGGCGCTGACCAGGGCTGCCCAACGCCGGCCAATTCTCACGAGCGTTCTGCCCAAATCGATCCCGATTTGGGCAGAACGCTCGTGAGAATTGGCCGGAAAACGCCCGGCGAACACACTTCGGGCACCACAGGGCCGCAGGGCCGCCCCCCCGGGGCCCTGTCCGGGATCGCGTGTCGTCGCGTTCCGGCACCGCCAGGAGGAGCTCCGGGAGGCGGGCCCTGGGGAGGCCGACGCCTCCCGCTCCTCAGCCTCCGGGGGTCCCCTCCCTGGCTCCGGCAGCTGGGGCCGGGCCAGCCCCGAAAGCCGGGCCCGGGACCGGGCCTGCTTGCTCAGCCTTCCGTTGCCAGGGGCCTGAGCCTGGGGGCCTCCCCATGGGGAACCCTGAGTCCCGCGCCACAAGTCCCCCGACCGTCCCGGCGACAACGGCACCATTCGCGGCTTCGTCCTAGCCGCGGAGTGAGAGACCAGTCCGTTTCCCCACAGAGGCCAGACCCCTCCAGGGGCGCCCCGACCGCCCGCCCCGGCGGAGGCGGACGCCCGGCCACGGCGCCTCCATCCACTCTGCTCGGGCAAAACTCCCCGGCGCCGCGGCTGCCGGCCGCGCCCCATCGTCGCGGCTCGTTTTCCGGGTGGCCGCGTCATGCCCCGAGCGAGAAAGGGCCCTGCTCCACGCGGAACTGGGCGCTGACCAGGGCTGCCCAACGCCGGCCAATTCTCACGAGCGTTCTGCCCAAATCGATCCCGATTTGGGCAGAACTCTCGTGAGAATTGGCCGGAAAACGCCAGGCGAACACGCTTCGGGCACCACAGGGCCGCCGGGCCGCCCCCCCGGGGCCCTGTCCGGGATCGCGTGTCGTCGCGTTCCGGCACCGCCAGGAGGAGCACCGGGAGGCGTGCCGCGGGGAGGCCGACGCCTCCCGCTCCTCAGCCTCCGGGGGTCCCCTCCCTGGCGCCGGCAGCTGGGGCCCGGCCATCCCCGAAAGTCGGGCCCGGGCCCGGGCCTGCTTGCTCAGCCTTCCGTTGCCAGGGGCCTGAGCCTGGGGGCCTCCCCATGGGGAACCCTGAGTCCCGCGCCACGAGTCCCCCGACCGTCCCGGCGACAACGGCACCTTTCGCGGCTTCGTCCTAGCCGCGGAGTGAGAGACCAGTCCGTTTTCCACAGAGGCCAGCCCCCTCCAGGGGCGCCCCGGCCGCCCACCTCGGCGGAGGCGGACACCCGGCCACGGCGCCTCCATCCACTCTGCTCGGGGAAAACTCACCGGCGCCGCGGCTGCCGCCCGCGCCCCATCGTCGCGGCTCGTTTTCCGGGTGGCCGCGACATGCCCCGAGCGAGAAAGGGCCCTGCTCCACGCGGAACTGGGCGCTGACCAGGGCTGCCCAACGCCGGCCAATTCTCACGAGCGTTCTGCCCAAATCGATCCCGATTTTGGAAGAACGCTCGTGAGAATTGGCCGGAAAACGCCCGGCGAACACACTTCGGGCACCACAGGGCCGCAGGGCGGCCCCCCCCGGGGTCCTGTCCGGGATCGCGTGTCGTCGCGTTCCGGCACCGCCAGGAGGAGCTCCGGGAGGCGTGCCGCGGGGAGACCGACGCCTCCCGCTCCTCAGCCTCCGGGGGTCCCCTCCCTGGCGCCGGCAGCTGGGGCCGGGCCAGCCCCGAAAGCCGGGCCCGGGCCCGGGCCTGCTTGCTCAGCCTTCCGTTGCCAGGGGCCTGAGCCTGGGGGCCTCCCCATGGGGAACCCTGAGTCCCGCGCCACGAGTCCCCCGACCGTCCCGGCGACAACGGCACCTTTCGCGGCTTCGTCCTAGCCGCGGAGTGAGAGACCAGTCCGTTTCCCCACAGAGGCCAGCCCCCTCCAGGGGCGCCCCGACCGCCCGCCCCGGCGGAGGCGGACGCCCGGCCACGGCGCCTCCATCCACTCTGCTCGGGCAAAACTCCCCGGCGCCGCGGCTGCCGGCCGCGCCCCATCGTCGCGGCTCGTTTTCCGGGTGGCCGCGACATGCCCCGAGCGAGAAAGGGCCCTGCTCCACGCGGAATTGGGCGCTGACCAGGGCTGCCCAACGCCGGCCAATTCTCACGAGCGTTCTGCCCAAATCGATCCCGATTTGGGCAGAACGCTCGTGAGAATTGGCCGGAAAACGCCAGGCGAACACGCTTCGGGCACCACAGGGCCGCCGGGCCGCCCCCCCGGGGCCCTGTCCGGGATCGCGTGTCGTCGCGTTCCGGCACCGCCAGGAGGAGCACCGGGAGGCGTGCCGCGGGGAGGCCGACGCCTCCCGCTCCTCAGCCTCCGGGGGTCCCCTCCCTGGCGCCGGCAGCTGGGGCCTGGCCAGCCCCGAAAGCCGGGCCCGGGCCCGGGCCTGCTTGCTCAGCCTTCCGTTGCCAGGGGCCTGAGCCTGGGGGCATCCCCATGGGGAACCCTGAGTCCCGCGCCAAGAGTCCCCCGACCGTCCCGGCGACAACGGCACCTTTCGCGGCTTCGTCCTAGCCGCGGAGTGAGAGACCAGTCCGTTTCCGCACAGAGGCCAGCCCCCTCCAGGGGCGCCCCGGCCGCCCGCCACGGCGGAGGCGGACGCCCCACCACGGCGCCTCCATGCACTCTGCTCGGGGAAAACTCCCCGGCGCCGCGGCTCCCGGCCGCGCCACATCGTCGCGACTCGTTTTCGGGGTGGCCGCGACATGCCCCGAGCGAGAAAGGGCCCTGCTCCACGCGGAACTGGGCGCTAACCAGGGCTGCCCAACGCTGGCCAATTCTCACGAGCGTTCTGCCCAAATCGATCCCGATTTGGGCAGAACGCTCGTGAGAATTGGCCGTAAAACGTCTGGCGAACACACTTCGGGCACCACAGGGCCGCAGGGCGGCCCCCCCGGGGCCCTGTCCGGAATCGCGTGTCGTCGCGTTCCGGCACCGCCGGGAGGAGCTCCGGGAGGCGGGCCCCGGGGAGGCCGACGCCTCCCGCTCCTCAGCCTCCGGGGGTCCCCTGCCTGGCGCCGGCAGCTGGGGCCGGGCCAGCCACGAAAGCCGGGCCCGAGCCCGGGCCCGGGCCTGCTTGCTCAGCCTTCCGTTGCCAGGGGCCTGAGCCTGGGGGCCTCCCCATTGGGATCCCTGAGTCCCGCGCCACGAGTCCCCCGACCGTCCCGGCGACAACGGCACCTTTCGCGGCTTCGTCCTAGCCGCGGAGTCAGAGACCAGTCCGTTTCCCCACAGAGGCCAGCCCCCTCCAGGGGCGCCCCGGCCGCCCGCTACGGCGGAGGCGGACGCCCGGCCACGGCGCCTGCATGCACTCTGCTCGGGGAAAACTCCCCGGCGCCGTGGCTGCCGGCCGCGCCCCATCGTCGCGGCTCGTTTTCCGGGTGGCCGCGATATGCCCCGAGCGAGAAAGGGCCCTGCTCCACGCGGAACTGGGCGCTGACCAGGGCTGCCCAACGCCGGCCAATTCTCACGAGCGTTCTGCCCAAATCGATCCCGATTTGGGCAGAACGCTCGTGAGAATTGGCCGGAAAACGCCCGGCGAACACACTTCGGGCACCACAGGGCCGCAGGGCCGCCCCCCGGTGCCCTGTCCGGGATCGTGGGTCGTCGCGTTCCGGCACCACCGGGAGGAGCTCCGGGAGGCGGGCCCCGGGGCGGCCGACGCCTCCCGCTCCTCAGCCTCCGGGGGTCCCCTCCCTGGCGCCGGCAGCTGGGGCCGGGCCGGCCCCGAAAGCCGGGCCCGGGCCCGGGCCTGCTTGCTCAGCCTTCCGATGCCAGGGGCCTGAGCCTGGGGGCCTCCCCATGGGGAACCCTGAGTCCCGCGCCACGAGTCCCCCGACCGTCCCGGCGACAACGGCACCTTTCGCGGCTTCGTCCTAGCCGCGGAGTGAGAGACCAGTCCGTTTCCCTACAGAGGCCAGCCCCCTCCAGGGGCGCCCCGGCCGCCCGCCACGGTGGAGGCGGACGCCCGGCCACGGCGCCTCCATGCACTCTGCTCGGGGAAAACTCCCCGGCGCCGCGGCTGCCGGCCACGCCCCATCGTCGCGGCTCGTTTTCCGGGTGGCCGCGACATGCCCCAAGCGAGAAAGGGTCCTGCTCCACGCGGAACAGGGCGCTGACCAGGGCTGCCCAACGCCGGCCAATTCTCACGAGCGTTCTGCCCAAATCGATCCCGATTTGGGCAGAATGCTCGTGAGAATTGACAGGAAAACGCCCGGCGAACACACTTCCGGCACCACAGGGCCGCAGGACGGCCCCCCCGGGGCCCTGTCCGCGATCGCGGGTCGTTGCGTTCCGGCACCGCCGGGAGGAGCTCCGGGAGGCGTGCCCCAGGGAGGCCGACGCCTCCCGCTCCTCAACCTCCGGGGGTCCCCTCCCTGGCGCCGGCAGCTGGGGCCTGGCCAGCCCCGAAAGCCGGGCCCGGGCCCGGGCCTGCTTGCTCAGCCTTCCGTTGCCAGGGGCCTGAGCCTGGGGGCCTCCCCATGGGGAACCCTGAGTCCCGCGCCACGAGTCCCCCGACCGTCCCGGCGACAACGGCACCTTTCGCGGCTTCGTCCTAGCCGCGGAGTGAGAGACCAGTCCGTTTCCGCACAGAGGCCAGCCCCCTCCAGGGGCGCCCCGACCGCCCGCCACGGCGGAGGCGGACGCCCCACCACGGCGCCTCCATGCACTCTGCTCAGGGAAAACTCCCCGGCGCCCCGGCTGCCGGCCGCGCCCCATCGTCGCGGCTCGTTTTCCGGCTGGCCGCGACATGCCCCGAGCGAGAAAGGGCCCTGCTCCACGCGGAACTGGGCGCTGACCAGGGCTGCCCAACGCCGGCCAATTCTCACGAGCGTTCTGCCCAAATCGATCCCGATTTGGGCAGAACGCTCGTGAGAATTGGCCGGAAAACGCCTGGCGAACACACTTCGGGCACCACAGGGCCGCAGGGCGGCCCCCCCGGGGCCCTGTCCGGGATCGCGGGTCGTCGCGTTCCGGCACCGCCGGGAGGAGCTCCGGGAGGCGGGCCCCGGGGCGGCCGACGCCTCCCGCTCCTCAGCCTCCGGGGGTCCCCTCCCTGGCGCCGGCAGCTGGGGCCGGGCCAGCCCCGAAAGCCGGGCCCGGGCCCGGGCCTGCTTGCTCAGCCTTCCGTTGCCAGGGGCCTGAGCCTGGGGTCCTCCCCATGGGGAACCCTGAGTCCCGCGCCACGAGTCCCCCGACCGTCCCGACGACAACGGCACCTTTCGCGGCTTCGTCCTAGCCGCGGAGTCAGAGACCAGTCCGTTTCCCCACAGAGGCCAGCCCCCTCCAGGGGCGCCCCGGCCGCCCGCCACGGCGGAGGCGGACGCCCGGTCACGGCGCCTGCATGCACTCTGCTCGGGGAAAACTCCCCGGCGCCGCGGCTGCCGGCCGCGCCCCATCGTCGCGGCTCGTTTTCCTGGTGGCCGCGGCATGCCCCGAGCGAGAAAGGGCCCTGCTCCACGCGGAACTGGGCGCTGACCAGGGCTGCCCAACGCCGGCCAATTCTCACGAGCGTTCTGCCCAAATCGATCCCGATTTGGGCAGAACGCTCGTGAGAATTGGCCGGAAAACGCCCAGCGAACACACTTCGGGTACCACACGGCCGCAGGGCGGCCCCCCCGGGGCCCTGTCCGGGATCGCCGGTGGTCGCGTTCCGGCACCGCCGGGAGGAGCTCCGGGAGGCGGGCACCGGGGAGGCCGACGCCTCCCGCTCCTCAGCCTCCGGGGGTCCCCTCCCAGGCGCCGGCAGCAGGGGCCGGGCCAGCCCCGAAAGCCAGGCCCGGGCCCGGGCATGCTTGCTCAGCCTTCCCTTGCCAGGGGCCTGAGCCTGGGGGCCTCCCCATGGGGAACCCTGAGTCCCGCGACACGAGTCCCCCGACCGTCCCGGCGACAACGGCACCTTTCGCGGCTTCGTCCTAGCCGCGGAGTCAGAGACCAGTCCGTTTCCCCACAGAGGCCAGCCCCCGCCAGGGGCGCCCCGGCCGCCCGCCACGGCGGAGGCGGACGCCCGGCCACGGCGCCTCCATGCACTCTGCTCGGGGAAAACTCCCCGGCGCCGTGGCTGCCGGCCGCGCCCCATCGTCGCGGCTCGTTTTCCTGGTGGCCGCGACATGCCCCGAGCGAGAAAGGGCCCTGCTCCACGCGGAACTGGGCGCTGACCAGGGCTGCCCAACGCCGGCCAATTCTCACGAGCGTTCTGCCCAAATCGATCCCGATTTGGGCAGAACGCTCGTGAGAATTGGCCGGAAAACGCCTGGCGAACACACTTCGGGCACCACAGGGCCGCAGGGCGGCCCCCCCGGGGCCCTGTCCGGGATCGCGGGTCGTCGCGTTCCGGCACCGCCGGGAGGAGCTCCGGGATGCGGGCCCCTGGGCGGCCGACGCCTCCCGCTCCTCAGCCTCCGGGGGTCCCCTCCCTGGCGCCGGCAGCTGGGGCCGGGCCAGCCCCGAAAGCCAGGCCCGGGCCCGGGCCTGCTTGCTCAGCCTTCCGTTGCCATGGGCCTGAGCCTGGGGGCCTCCCCATGGGGAACCCTGAGTCCCGCGCCACGAGTCCCCCGACCGTCCCGACGACAACGGCACCTTTCGCGGCTTCGTCCTAGCCGCGGAGTCAGAGACCAGTCCGTTTACCCACAGAGGCCAGCCCCCTCCAGGGGCGCCCCGGCCGCCCGCCACGGCGGAGGCGGACGCCCGGTCACGGCGCCTGCATGCACTCTGCTCGGGGAAAACTCCCCGGCGCCGCGGCTGCCGGCCGCGCCCCATGGTCGCGGCTCGTTTTCCGGGTGGCCGCGGCATGCCCCGAGCGAGAAAGGGCCCTGTTCCACGCGGAACTGGGCGCTGACCAGGGCTGCCCAACGCCGGCCAATTCTCACGAGCGTTCTGCCCAAATCGATCCCGATTTGGGCAGAACGCTCGTGAGAATTGGCCGGAAAACGCCCAGCGAACACACTTCGGGTACCACACGGCCGCAGGGCGGCCCCCCCGGGGCCCTGTCCGGGATCGCCGGTGGTCGCGTTCCGGCACCGCCGGGAGGAGCTCCGGGAGGCGGGCACCGGGGAGGCCGACGCCTCCCGCTCCTCAGCCTCCGGGGGTCCCCTCCCAGGCGCCGGCAGCTGGGGCCGGGCCAGCCCCGAAAGCCAGGCCCGGGCCCGGGCATGCTTGCTCAGCCTTCCCTTGCCAGGGGCCTGAGCCTGGGGGCCTCCCCATGGGGAACCCTGAGTCCCGCGCCACGAGTCCCCCGACCGTCCCGGCGACAACGGCACCTTTCGCGGCTTCGTCCTAGCCGCGGAGTCAGAGACCAGTCCGTTTCCCCACAGAGGCCAGCCCCCGCCAGGGGCGCCCCGGCCGCCCGCCACGGTGGAGGCGGACGCCCGGCCACGGCGCCTCCATGCACTCTGCTCGGGGAAAACTCCCCGGCGCCGTGGCTGCCGGCCGCGCCCCATCGTCGCGGCTCGTTTTCCAGGTGGCCGCGACATGCCCCGAGCGAGAAAGGGCCCTGCTCCACGCGGAACTGGGCGCTGACCAGGGCTGCCCAACGCCGGCCAATTCTCACGAGCGTTCTGCCCAAATCGATCCCGATTTGGGCAGAACGCTCGTGAGAATTGGCCGGAAAACGCCTGGCGAACACACTTCGGGCACCACAGGGCCGCAGGGCGGCCCCCCCGGGGCCCTGTCCGGGATCGCGGGTCGTCGCGTTCCGGCACCGCCGGGAGGAGATCCGGGAGGCGGGACCCGGGGCGGCCGACGCCTCCCACTCCTCAGCCTCCGGGGGTCCCCTCTCTGGCTCCGGCAGCTGGGGCCGGGCCGGCCCCGAAAGCCGGGCCCGGGCCCGGGCCTGCTTGCTCAGCCTTCCGTTGCCAGGGGCCTGAGCCTGGGGGCCTCCCCATGGGGAACCCTGAGTCCCGCGCCACGAGTCCCCCGACCGTCCCGGCGACAACGGCACCTTTCGCGGCTTCGTCCTAGCCGCGGAGTGAGAGACCAGTCCGTTTCCCTACAGAGGCCAGCCCCCTCCAGGGGCGCCCCGGCCGCCCGCCACGGTGGAGGCGGACGCCCGGCCACGGCGCCTCCATGCACTCTGCTCGGGGAAAACTCCCCGGTGCCGCGGCTGCCGGCCGCGCCCCATCGTCGCGGCTCGTTTTCCAGGTGGCCGCGACATGCCCCAAGCGAGAAAGGGCCCTGCTCCACGCGGAACTGGGCGCTGACCAGGGCTGCCCAACGCCGGCCAATTCTCACGAGCGTTCTGCCCAAATCGATCCCGATTTGGGCAGAATGCTCGTGAGAATTGGCAGGAAAACGCTCGGCGAACACACTTCCGGCACCACAGGGCCGCAGGACGGCCCCCCCGGGGCCCTGTCCGGGATCCCGGGTCGTCGGGTTCCGGCACCGCCGGGAGGAGCTCTGGGAGGCGTGCCCCAGGGAGGCCGACGCCTCCCGCTCCTCAGCCTCCGGGGGTCCCCTCCCTGGCGCCGGCAGCTGGGGCCTGGCCAGCCCCGAAAGCCGGGCCCGGGCCCGGGCCTGCTTGCTCAGCCTTCCGTTGCCAGGGGCCTGAGCCTGGGGGCATCCCCATGGGGAACCCTGAGTCCCGCGCCACGAGTCCCCCGACCGTCCCGGCGACAACGGCACCTTTCGCGGCTTCGTCCTAGCCGCGGAGTGAGAGACCAGTCCGTTTCCGCACAGAGGCCAGCCCCCTCCAGGGGTGCCCCGGCCGCCCGCCACGGCGGAGGCGGACGCCCCACCACGGCGCCTCCATGCACTCTGCTCGGGGAAAACTCCCCGGCGCCGCGGCTCCCGGCCGCGCCACATCGTCGCGACTCGTTTTCGGGGTGGCCGCGACATGCCCCGAGCGAGAAAGGGCCCTGCTGCACGCGGAACTGGGCGCTAACCAGGGCTGCCCAACGCTGGCCAATTCTCACGAGCGTTCTGCCCAAATCGATCCCGATTTGGGCAGAACGCTCGTGAGAATTGGCCGTAAAACGCCTGGCGAACACACTTCGGGCACCACAGGGCCGCAGGGCGGCCCCCCCGGGGCCCTGTCCGCGATCGCGGGTCGTTGCGTTCCGGCACCGCCGGGAGGAGCTCCGGGAGGCGGGCCCCGGGGAGGCCGACGCCTCCCGCTCCTCAGCCTCCGGGGGTCCCCTGCCTGGCGCCGGCAGCTGGGGCCGGGCCAGCCCCGAAAGCCGGGCCCGGGCCCGGGCCTGCTTGCTCAGCCTTCCGTTGCCAGGGGCCTGAGCCTGGGGGCCTCCCCATGGGGAACCCTGAGTCCCGCGCCACGAGTCCCCCGACCGTCCCGGCGGCAACGGCACCTTTCGCGGCTTCGTCCTAGCCGCGGAGTGAGAGACCAGTCCGTTTCCGCACAGAGGCCAGCCCCCTCCAGGGGCGTCCCGGCCGCCCGCCACGGCGGAGGCGGACGCCCCACCACGGCGCCTCCATGCACTCTAAACTCCCCGGCGCCCCGGCTGCCGCCCGCGCCCCATCGTCGCGGCTCATTTTCCGGCTGGCCGCGACATGCCCCGAGCGAGAAAGGGCCCTGCTCCACGCGGAACTGGGCGCTGACCAGGGCTGCTCAACGCCGGCCAATTCTCACGAGCGTTCTGCCCAAATCGATCCCGATTTGGGCAGAACGCTCGTGAGAATTGGCCGGAAAACGCCCGGCGAACACACTTCGGGCACCACAGGGCCGCAGGGCGGCCCCCCCGGGGCCCTGTTCGGGATCGCGGGTCGTCGCGTTCCGGCACCGCCGGGAGGAGCTCAGGGAGGCGGGACCCGGGGCGGCCGACGCCTCCCACTCCTCAGCCTCCGGGGGTCCCCTCTCTGGCTCCGGCAGCTGGGGCCGGGCCGGCCCCGAAAGCCGGGCCCGGGCCCGGGCCTGCTTGCTCAGCCTTCCGTTGCCAGGGGCCTGAGCCTGGGGGCCTCCCCATGGGGAACCCTGAGTCCCGCGCCACGAGTCCCCCGACCGTCCCGGCGACAACGGCACCTTTCGCGGCTTCGTCCTAGCCGCGGAGTGAGAGACCATTCCGTTTCCCTACAGAGGCCAGCCCCCTCCAGGGGCGCCCCGGCCGCCCGCCACGGTGGAGGCGGACGCCCGGCCACGGCGCCTCCATGCACTCTGCTCGGGGAAAACTCCCCGGTGCCGCGGCTGCCGGCCGCGCCCCATCGTCGCGGCTCGTTTTCCAGGTGGCCGCGACATGCCCCAAGCGAGAAAGGGCCCTGCTCCACGCGGAACTGGGCGCTGACCAGGGCTGCCCAACGCCGGCCAATTCTCACGAGCGTTCTGCCCAAATCGATCCCGATTTGGGCAGAATGCTCGTGAGAATTGGCAGGAAAACGCTCGGCGAACACACTTCCGGCACCACAGGGCCGCAGGACGGCCCCCCCGGGGCCCTGTCCGGGATCCCGGGTCGTCGGGTTCCGGCACCGCCGGGAGGAGCTCTGGGAGGCGTGCCCCAGGGAGGCCGACGCCTCCCGCTCCTCAGCCTCCGGGGGTCCCCTCCCTGGCGCCGGCAGCTGGGGCCTGGCCAGCCCCGAAAGCCGGGCCCGGGCCCGGGCCTGCTTGCTCAGCCTTCCGTTGCCAGGGGCCTGAGCCTGGGGGCATCCCCATGGGGAACCCTGAGTCCCGCGCCACGAGTCCCCCGACCGTCCCGGCGACAACGGCACCTTTCGCGGCTTCGTCCTAGCCGCGGAGTGAGAGACCAGTCCGTTTCCGCACAGAGGCCAGCCCCCTCCAGGGGCGCCCCGGCCGCCCGCCACGGCGGAGGCGGACGCCCCACCACGGCGCCTCCATGCACTCTGCTCGGGGAAAACTCCCCGGCGCCGCGGCTCCCGGCCGCGCCACATCGTCGCGACTCGTTTTCGGGGTGGCCGCGACATGCCCCGAGCGAGAAAGGGCCCTGCTCCACGCGGAACTGGGCGCTAACCAGGGCTGCCCAACGCTGGCCAATTCTCACGAGCGTTCTGCCCAAATCGATCCCGATTTGGGCAGAACGCTCGTGAGAATTGGCCGTAAAACGTCTGGCGAACACACTTCGGGCACCACAGGGCCGCAGGGCGGCCCCCCCGGGGCCCTGTCCGGAATCGCGTGTCGTCGCGTTCCGGCACCGCCGGGAGGAGCTCCGGGAGGCGGGCCCCGGGGAGGCCGACGCCTCCCGCTCCTCAGCCTCCGGGGGTCCCCTGCCTGGCGCCGGCAGCTGGGGCCGGGCCAGCCACGAAAGCCGGGCCCGAGCCCGGGCCCGGGCCTGCTTGCTCAGCCTTCCGTTGCCAGGGGCCTGAGCCTGGGGGCCTCCCCATTGGGAACCCTGAGTCCCGCGCCACGAGTCCCCCGACCGTCCCGGCGACAACGGCACCTTTCGCGGCTTCGTCCTAGCCGCGGAGTGAGAGACCAGTCCGTTTCCCCACAGAGGCCAGCCCCCTCCAGGGGCGCCCCGGCCGCCCGCTACGGCGGAGGCGGACGCCCGGCCACGGCGCCTGCATGCACTCTGCTCGGGGAAAACTCCCCGGCGCCGTGGCTGCCGGCCGCGCCCCATCGTCGCGGCTCGTTTTCCGGGTGGCCGCGATATGCCCCGAGCGAGAAAGGGCCCTGCTCCACGCGGAACTGGGCGCTGACCAGGGCTGCCCAACGCCGGCCAATTCTCACGAGCGTTCTGCCCAAATCGATCCCGATTTGGGCAGAACGCTCGTGAGAATTGGCCGGAAAACGCCCGGCGAACACACTTCGGGCACCACAGGGCCGCAGGGCCGCCCCCCGGTGCCCTGTCCGGGATCGTGGGTCGTCGCGTTCCGGCACCACCGGGAGGAGCTCCGGGAGGCGGGCCCCGGGGCGGCCGACGCCTCCCGCTCCTCAGCCTCCGGGGGTCCCCTCCCTGGCGCCGGCAGCTGGGGCCGGGCCGGCCCCGAAAGCCGGGCCCGGGCCCGGGCCTGCTTGCTCAGCCTTCCGATGCCAGGGGCCTGAGCCTGGGGGCCTCCCCATGGGGAACCCTGAGTCCCGCGCCACGAGTCCCCCGACCGTCCCGGCGACAACGGCACCTTTCGCGGCTTCGTCCTAGCCGCGGAGTGAGAGACCAGTCCGTTTCCCTACAGAGGCCAGCCCCCTCCAGGGGCGCCCCGGCCGCCCGCCACGGTGGAGGCGGACGCCCGGCCACGGCGCCTCCATGCACTCTGCTCGGGGAAAACTCCCCGGCGCCGCGGCTGCCGGCCACGCCCCATCGTCGCGGCTCGTTTTCCGGGTGGCCGCGACATGCCCCAAGCGAGAAAGGGCCCTGCTCCACGCGGAACAGGGCGCTGACCAGGGCTGCCCAACGCCGGCCAATTCTCACGAGCGTTCTGCCCAAATCGATCCCGATTTGGGCAGAATGCTCGTGAGAATTGACAGGAAAACGCCCGGCGAACACACTTCCGGCACCACAGGGCCGCAGGACGGCCCCCCCGGGGCCCTGTCCGCGATCGCGGGTCGTTGCGTTCCGGCACCGCCGGGAGGAGCTCCGGGAGGCGTGCCCCAGGGAGGCCGACGCCTCCCGCTCCTCAACCTCCGGGGGTCCCCTCCCTGGCGCCGGCAGCTGGGGCCTGGCCAGCCCCGAAAGCCGGGCCCGGGCCCGGGCCTGCTTGCTCAGCCTTCCGTTGCCAGGGGCCTGAGCCTGGGGGCCTCCCCATGGGGAACCCTGAGTCCCGCGCCACGAGTCCCCCGACCGTCCCGGCGACAACGGCACCTTTCGCGGCTTCGTCCTAGCCGCGGAGTGAGAGACCAGTCCGTTTCCGCACAGAGGCCAGCCCCCTCCAGGGGCGTCCAGGCCGCCCGCCACGGCGGAGGCGGACGCCCCACCACGGCGCCTCCATGCACTCTAAACTCCCCGGCGCCCCGGCTACCAGCCGCGCCCCATCGTCGCGGCTCATTTTCCGGCTGGCCGCGACATGCCCCGAGCGAGAAAGGGCCCTGCTCCACGCGGAACTGGGCGCTGACCAGGGCTGCTCAACGCCGGCCAATTCTCACGAGCGTTCTGCCCAAATCGATCCCGATTTGGGCAGAACGCTCGTGAGAATTGGCCGGAAAACGCCTGGCGAACACACTTCGGGCACCACAGGGCCGCAGGGCGGCCCCCCCGGGGCCCTGTCCGGGATCGCGGGTCGTCGCGTTCCGGCACCGCCGGGAGGAGCTCCGGGAGGCGGGCCCCGGGGCGGCCGACGCCTCCCGCTCCTCAGCCTCCGGGGGTCCCCTCCCTGGCGCCGGCAGCTGGGGCCGGGCCAGCCCCGAAAGCCGGGCCCGGGCCCGGGCCTGCTTGCTCAGCCTTCCGTTGCCAGGGGCCTGAGCCTGGGGGCCTCCCCATGGGGAACCCTGAGTCCCGCGCCACGAGTCCCCCGACCGTCCCGGCGACAACGGCACCTTTCGCGGCTTCGTCCTAGCCGCGGAGTCAGAGACCAGTCCGTTTCCCCACAGAGGCCAGCCCCCTCCAGGGGCGCCCCGGCCGCCCGCCACGGCGGAGGCGGACGCCCGGCCACGGCGCCTCCATGCACTCTGCTCGGGGAAAACTCCCCGGCGCCTCGGCTGCCGGCCGCGCCCCATCGTCGCGGCTCGTTTTACGGGTGGCCGCGATATGCCCCGAGCGAGAAAGGGCCCTCCTCCACGCGGAACTGGGCGCTGACCAGGGCTGCCCAACGCCGGCCAATTCTCACGAGCGTTCTGCCCAAATCGATCCCGATTTGGGCAGAACGCTCGTGAGAATTGGCCGGAAAACGCCCGGCGAACACACTTCGGGCACCACACGGCCGCAGGGCGGCCCCCCCGGGGCCCTGTCCGGGATCGCCGGTGGTCGCGTTCCGGCACCGCCGGGAGGAGCTCCGGGAGGCGGGCCCCGGGGAGGCCGACGCCTCCCGCTCCTCAGCCTCCGGGGGTCCCCTCCCAGGCACCGGCTGCTGGGGTCGGGCCAGCCCCGAAAGCCAGGCCCGGGCCCGGGCCTGCTTGCTCAGCCTTCCGTTGCCAGGGGCCTGAGCCTGGGGGCCTCCCCATGGGGAACCCTGAGTCCCGCGCCACGAGTCCCCCGACCGTCCCGGCGACAACGGCACCTTTCGCTGCTTCGTCCTAGCCGCGGAGTCTGAGACCAGTCCGTTTCCCCATAGAGGCCAGCCCCCGCCAGGGGCGCCCCGGCCGCCCGCCACGGCGGAGGCGGACGCCCGGCCACGGCGCCTCCATGCACTCTGCTCGGGGAAAACTCCCCGGCGCCGCGGCTGCCGGCCGCGCCCCATCGTCGCCGCTCGTTTTCCCGGTGGCCGCGACATGCCCCGAGCGAGAAAGGACCCTGTTCCACGAGGAACTGGGCGCTGACCAGGGCTGCCCAACGCCGGCCAATTCTCACGAGCATTCTGCCCAAATCGATCCCGATTTGGGCAGAACGCTCGTGAGAATTGGCTGGAAAACGCCTGGCGAACACACTTCGGGCACCCCAGGGCCGCAGGGCGGCCCGCCCGGGGCCCTGTCCGGGATCGCGGGTCGTCGCGTTCCGGCACCGCCGGGAGGAGCTCCGGGAGGCGGGCCCCGGGGCGGCCGACGCCTCCCGCTCCTCAGCCTCCGGGGGTCCCCTCCCTGGCGCCGGCAGCTGGGGCCGGGCCAGCCCCGAAAGCCGGGCCCGGGCCCGGGCCTGCTTGCTCAGCCTACCGTTGCCAGGGGCCTGAGCCTGGGGGCCTCCCCATGGGGAACCCTGAGTCCCGCGCCACGAGTCCCCCGACCGTCCCGGCGACAACGGCACCTTTCGCGGCTTCGTCCTAGCCGCGGAGTCAGAGACCAGTCCGTTTCCCCACAGAGGCCAGCCCCCTCCAGGGGCGCCCCGGCCGCCCGCCACGGCGGAGGCGGACGCCCGGCCACGGCGCCTCCATGCACTCTGCTCGGGGAAAACTCCCCGGCGCCGCGGCTGCCGGCCGCGCCCCATCGTCGCGGCTCGTTTTCCGGGTGGCCGCGACTTGCCCCGAGCGAGAAAGGGCCCTGCTCCCCGCGGAACTGGGCGCTGACCAGGGCTGCCCAACGCCGGCCAATTCTCACGAGCGTTCTGCCCAAATCGATCCCGATTTGGGCAGAACGCTCGTGAGAATTGGCCGGAAAACGCCCGGCGAACACACTTCGGGCACCACACGGCCGCAGGGCGGCCCCCCCGGGGCCCTGTCCGGTATCGCGGGAAGTCGCGTACCGGCACCGCCGGGAGGAGCTCCGGGAGGCGGGCCCAGGGGAGGCCGACGCCTCCCGCTACTCAGCCTCCGGGGGTCCCCTCCCTGGCGCCGGCAGCTGGGGCCGGGCCAGCCCCGAAAGCCGGGCCCGGGCCCGGGCCTGCTTGCTCAGCCTTCCGTTGCCAGGGGCCTGAGCCTGGGGGCCTCCCCATGGGGAACCCTGAGTCCCGCGCCACGAGTCCCCCGACCGTCCCGGCGACAACGGCACCTTTCGCGGCTTCGTCCTAGCCGCGGAGTCAGAGACCAGTCCGTTTCCCCACAGAGGCCAGCCCCCTCCAGGGGCGCCCCGGCCGTCCGCTACGGCGGAGGCGTACGCCCGGCCACGGCGCCTTCATGCACTCTGCTCGGGGAATACTCCCCGGCGCCGTGGCTGCCGGCCGCGCCCCATCGTCGCGGCTCGTTTTCCGGGTGGCCGCGACATGCCCCGAGCGAGAAAGTGCCCTGCTCCACGCGGAACTGGGCGCTGACCAGGGCTGCCCAACGCCGGCCAATTCTCACGAGCGTTCTGCCCAAATCGATCCCGATTTGGGCAGAACGCTCGTGAGAATTGGCCGGAAAACGCCTGGCGAACACACTTCGGGCACCACAGGGCCGCAGGGCGGCCCCCCCGGGGCCCTGTCCGGGATCGCGGGTCGTCGCGTTCCGGCACCGCCGGGAGGAGCTCCGGGAGGCGGGCCCCGGGGCGGCCGACGCCTCCCGCTCCTCAGCCTCCGGGGGTCCCCTCCCTGGCGCCGGCAGCTGGGGCCGGGCCAGCCCCGAAAGCCGGGCCCGGGCCCGGGCCTGCTTGCTCAGCCTTCCGTTGCCAGGGGCCTGAGCCTGGGGGCCTCCGCATGGGGAACCCTGAGTCCCGCGCCACGAGTCCCCCGACCGTCCCGGCGACAACGGCACCTTTCGCGGCTTCGTCCTAGCCGCGGAGTCAGAGACCAGTCCGTTTCCCCACAGAGGCCAGCCCCCTCCAGGGGCGCCCCGGCCGCCCGCCACGGCGGAGGCGGACGCCCGGTCACGGCGCCTCCATGCACTCTGCTCGGGGGAAAACTCCCCGGCGCCGCGGCTGCCGGCCGCGCCCCATCGTCGCGGCTCGTTTTCCGGGTGGCCGCGGCATGCCCCGAGCGAGAAAGGGCCCTGCTCCACGCGGAACTGGGCGCTGACCAGGGCTGCCCAACGCCGGCCAATTCTCACGAGCGTTCTGCCCAAATCGATCCCGATTTGGGCAGAACGCTCGTGAGAATTGGCCGGAAAACGCCCGGCGAACACACTTCGGGCACCACACGGCCGCAGGGCGGCCCCCCCGGGGCCCTGTCCGGGATCGCCGGTGGTCGCGTTCCGGCACCGCCGGGAGGAGCTCCGGGAGGCGGGCACCGGGGAGGCCGACGCCTCCCGCTCCTCAGCCTCCGGGGGTCCCCTCCCAGGCGCCGGCAGCTGGGGCCGGGCCAGCCCCGAAAGCCAGGCCCGGGCCCGGGCATGCTTGCTCAGCCTTCCCTTGCCAGGGGCCTGAGCCTGGGGGCCTCCCCATGGGGAACCCTGAGTCCCGCGCCACGAGTCCCCCGACCGTCCCGGCGACAACGGCACCTTTCGCGGCTTCGTCCTAGCCGCGGAGTCAGAGACCAGTCCGTTTCCCCACAGAGGCCAGCCCCCTCCAGGGGCGCCCCGGCCGCCCGCCACGGCGGAGGCGGACGCCCGGTCACGGCGCCTCCATGCACTCTGCTCGGGGAAAACTCCCCGGCGCCGCGGCTGCCGGCCGCGCCCCATCGTCGCGGCTCGTTTTCCGGGTGGCCGCGGCATGCCCCGAGCGAGAAAGGGCCCTGCTCCACGCGGAACTGGGCGCTGACCAGGGCTGCCCAACGCCGGCCAATTCTCACGAGCGTTCTGCCCAAATCGATCCCGATTTGGGCAGAACGCTCGTGAGAATTGGCCGGAAAACGCCCAGCGAACACACTTCGGGCACCACACGGCCGCAGGGCGGCCCCCCCGGGGCCCTGTCCGGGATCGCCGGTGGTCGCGTTCCGGCACCGCCGGGAGGAGCTCCGGGAGGCGGGCACCGGGGAGGCCGACGCCTCCCGCTCCTCAGCCTCCGGGGGTCCCCTCCCAGGCGCCGGCAGCTGGGGCCGGGCCAGTCCCGAAAGCCAGGCCCGGGCCCGGGCATGCTTGCTCAGCCTTCCCTTGCCAGGGGCCTGAGCCTGGGGGCCTCCCCATGGGGAACCCTGAGTCCCGCGCCACGAGTCCCCCGACCGTCCCGGCGACAACGGCACTGTTCGCGGCTTCGTCCTAGCCGCGGAGTCAGAGACCAGTCCGTTTCCCCACAGAGGCCAGCCCCCGCCAGGGGCGCCCCGGCCGCCCGCCACGGCGGAGGCGGACGCCCGGGAACGGCGCCTCCATGCACTCTGCTCGGGGAAAACTCCCCGGCGCCGTGGCTGCCGGCCGCGCCCCATCGTCGCGGCTCGTTTTCCAGGTGGCCGCGACATGCCCCGAGCGAGAAAGGGCCCTGCTCCACGCGGAACTGGGCGCTGACCAGGGCTGCCCAACGCCGGCCAATTCTCACGAGCGTTCTGCCCAAATCGATCCCGATTTGGGCAGAACGCTCGTGAGAATTGGCCGGAAAACGCCTGGCGAACACACTTCGGGCACCACAGGGCCGCAGGGCGGCCCCCCCGGGGCCCTGTCCGGGATCGCGGGTCGTCGCGTTCCGGCACCGCCGGGAGGAGATCCGGGAGGCGGGCCCCGAGGCGGCCGACGCCTCCCGCTCCTCAGCCTCCGGGGGTCCCCTCCCTGGCGCCGGCAGCTGGGGCCGGGCCAGCCCCGAAAGCCGGGCCCGGGCCCGGGCCTGCTTGCTCAGCCTTCCGTTGCCAGGGGCCTGAGCCTGGGGGCCTCCCCATGGGGAACCCTGAGTCTTGCGCCACGAGTCCCCCGACCGTCCCGGCGACAACGGCACCTTTCGCGGCTTCGTCCTAGCCGCGGAGTCAGAGACCAGTCCGTTTCCCCACAGAGGCCAGCCCCCGCCAGGGGCGCCCCGGCCGCCCGCCACGGCGGAGGCGGTCGCCCGGCCACGGCGCCTGCATGCACTCTGCTCGGGGAAAACTCCCCGGCGCCGCGGCTGCCGGCCGCGCCCCATCGTCGCGGCTCGTTTTCCGGGTGGCCGCGGCATGCCCCGAGCGAGAAAGGGCTCTGCTCCACGCGGAACTGGGCGCTGACCAGGGCTGCCCAACGCCGGCCAATTCTCACGAGCGTTCTGCCCAAATCGATCCCGATTTGGGCAGAACGCTCGTGAGAATTGGCCGGAAAACGCCCGGCGAACACACTTCGGGCACCACAGGGCCGCAGGGCGGCCCCCCCGGGGCCCTGTCCAGGATCGCGGGTCGTCGCGTTCCGGCACCGCCGAGAGGAGCTCCGGGAGGCGGGACCCGGGGCGGCCGACGCCTCCCGCTCCTCAGCCTCCGGGGGTCCCCTCCCTGGCGCCGGAAGCTGGGGCCGGGCCAGCCCCGAAAGCCGGGCCCGGGCCCGGGCCTGCTTGCTCAGCCTTCCGTTGCCAGGGGCCTGAGCCTGGGGGCCTCCCCATGGGGAACCCTGAGTCCCGCGCCACGAGTCCCCCGACCGTCCCGGCGACAACGGCACCTTTCGCGGCTTCGTCCTAGCCGCGGAGTCAGAGACCAGTCCGTTTCCCCACAGAGGCCAGCCCCCTCCAGGGGCGCCCCGGGCACCCGCCATGGCGGAGGCGGACGCCCGGTCACGGTGCCTGCATGCACTCTGCTCGGGGAAAACTCCCCGGCGCCGCAGCTGCCGGCCGCGCCCCATCGTCGCGGCTCGTTTTCCGGGTGGCCGCGACATGCCTCGAGCGAGAAAGGGCCCTGCTCCACGCGGAACTGGGCGCTGACCAGGGCTGCCCAACGCCGGCCAATTCTCACGAGCGTTCTGCCCAAATCGATCCCGATTTGGGCAGAACGCTCGTGAGAATTGGCCGGAAGACGCCCGGCGAACACACTTCGGGCACCACAGGGCCGCAGGGCGGCCCCACCGGGGCCCTGTCCGGGATCGCGGGTCGTCGCGTTCCGGCACCGCCGGGAGGAGCTCCGGGAGGCGGGCCCCGGGCGGCCGACGCCTCCCGCTACTCAGCCTCCGGGGGTCCCCTCCCTGGCGCCGGCAGCTGGGGCCGGGCCAGCCCCGAAAGCCGGGCCCGGGCCCGGGCCTGCTTGCTCAGCCTTCCGTTGCCAGGTGCCTGAGCCTGGGGGCCTCCCCATGGGGAACCCTGAGTCCCGCGCCACGAGTCCCCCGACCGTCCCGGCGACAACGGCACCTTTCGCGGCTTCGTCCTAGCCGCGGAGTCAGAGACCAGTCCGTTTCCCCACAGAGGCCAGCCCCCTCCAGGGGCGCCCCGGCCGCCCGCCACGGCGGAGGCGGACGCCCGGTCACGGCGCCTCCATGCACTCTGCTCGGGGAAAACTCCCCGGCGCCGCGGCTGCCGGCCGCGCCCCATCGTCGCGGCTCGTTTTCCGGGTGGCCGCGGCATGCCCCGAGCGAGAAAGGGCCCTGCTCCACGTGGAACTGGGCGCTGACCAGGGCTGCCCAACGCCGGCCAATTCTCACGAGCGTTCTGCCCAAATCGATCCCGATTTGGGCAGAACGCTCGTGAGAATTGGCCGGAAAACGCCTGGCGAACACACTTCGGGCACCACAGGGCCGCAGGGCGGCCCCCCCGGGGCCCTGTCCGGGATCGCGGGTCGTCGCGTTCCGGCACCGCCGGGAGGAGATCCGGGAGGCGGGCCCCGGGGCGGCCGACGCCTCCCGCTCCTCAGCCTCCGGGGGTCCCCTCCCTGGCGCCGGCAGCTGGGGCCGGGCCAGCCCCGAAAGCCGGGCCCGGGCCCGGGCCTGCTTGCTCAGCCTTCCGTTGCCAGGGGCCTGAGCCTGGGGGCCTCCCCATGGGGAACCCTGAGTCCCGCGCGCACGAGTCCCCCGACCGTCCCGGCGACAACGGCACCTTTCGCGGCTTCGTCCTAGCCGCGGAGTCAGAGACCAGTCCGTTTCCCCACAGAGGCCAGCCCCCGCCAGGGGCGCCCCGGCCGCCCGCCACGGCGGAGGCGGTCGCCCGGCCACGGCGCCTGCATGCACTCTGCTCGGGGAAAACTCCCCGGCGCCGCGGCTGCCGGCCGCGCCCCATCGTCCCGGCTCGTTTTCCGGGTGGCCGCGGCATGCCCCGAGCGAGAAAGGGCCCTGCTCCACGCGGAACTGGGCGCTGACCAGGGCTGCCCAACGCCGGCCAATTCTCACGAGCGTTCTGCCCAAATCGATCCCGATTTGGGCAGAACGCTCGTGAGAATTGGCCGGAAAACGCCCGGCGAACACACTTCGGGCACCACAGGGCCGCAGGGCGGCCCCCCCGGGGCCCTGTCCGGGATCGCGGGTCGTCGCGTTCCGGCACCGCCGGGAGGAGCTCCGGGAGGCGGGCCCCGGGGCGGCCGACGCCTCCCGCACCTCAGCCTCCGGGGGTCCCCTCCCTGGCGCCGGCAGCTGGGGCCGGGCCAGCCCCGAAAGCCGGGCCCGGGCCCGGGCCTGCTTGCTCAGCCTTCCGTTGCCAGGGGCCTGAGCCTGGGGGCCTCCCCATGGGGAACCCTGAGTCCCGCGCCACGAGTCCCCCGACCGTCCCGGCGACAACGGCACCTATCGCGGCTTCGTCCTAGCCGCGGAGTCAGAGACCAGTCCGTTTCCCCACAGAGGCCAGCCCCCTCCAGGGGCGCCCCGGCCGCCCGCTACGGCGGAGGCGGACGCCCGGCCACGGCGCCTGCATGCACTCTGCTCGGGGAAAACTCCCCTGCGCCGTGGCTGCCGGCCGCGCCCCATCGTCGCGGCTCGTTTTCCGGGTGGCCGCGACATGCCCCGAGCGAGAAAGGGCCCTGCTCCACGCGGAATTGGGCGCTGACCAGGGCTGCCCAACGCCGGCCAATTCTCACGAGCGTTCTGCCAAATCGATCCCGATTTGGGCAGAACGCTCGTGAGAATTGGCCGGAAAACGCCCGGCGAACACACTTCGGGCACCACAGGGCCGCAGGGCCGCCCCCCGGTGCCCTGTCCGGGATCGTGGGTCGTCGCGTTCCGGCACCGCCGGGAGGAACTCCGGGAGGCGGGCCCCGGGGCGGCCGACGCCTCCCGCTCCTCAGCCTCCGGGAGTCCCCTCCCTGGCGCCGGCTGCTGTGGCCGGGCCGGCCCCGACAGCCGGGCCCGGGCCCGGGCCTGCTTGCTCAGCCTTCCGTTGCCAGGGGCCTGAGCCTGGGGGCCTCCCCATGGGGAACCCTGAGTCCCGCGCCACGAGTCCCCCGACCGTCCCGGCGACAACGGCACCTTTCGCGGCTTCGTCCTAGCCGCGGAGTGAGAGACCAGTCCGTTTCCCTACAGAGGCCAGCCCCCTCCAGGGGCGCCCCGGCCGCCCGCCACGGCGGAGGCGGACGCCCCGCCACGGCGCCTCCATCCACTCTGCACGGGGAAAACTCCCCGGCGCCGCGGCTGCCGGCCGCGCCCCATCGTCGCGGCTCGTTTTCCGGGTGGCCGCGATATGCCCCGAGCGAGAAAGGGCCCTGCTCCACGCGGAACTGGGCGCTGACCAGGGCTGCCCAACGCCGGCCAATTCTCACGAGCGTTCTGCCCAAATCGATCCCGATTTGGGCAGAACACTCGTGAGAATTGGCCGGAAAACGCCCGGCGAACACACTTCGGGCACCACACGGCCGCAGGGCGGCCCCCCCGGGGCCCTGTCCGGGATCGCGGGTCGTCGCGTTCCGGCACCGCCGGGAGGAGATCCGGGAGGCGGGCCCCGGGGCGGCCGACGCCTCCCGCTCCTCAGCCTCCGGGGGTCCCCTCCCTGGCGCCGGCAGCAGGGGCCGGGCCAGCCACGAAAGCCGGGCCCGGGCCAGGGCCTGCTTGCTCAGCCTTCCGTTGCCAGGGGCCTGAGCCTGGGGGCCTCCCCATGGGGAACCCTGAGTCCCGCGCCACGAGTCCCCCGACCGTCCCGGCGACAACGGCACCTTTCGCGGCTTCCTCCTAGCCGCGGAGTGAGAGACCAGTCCATTTCCGCACAGAGGCCAACCCCCTCCAGGGGCGCCCCGGCCGCCCGCCACGGCGGAGGCGGACGCCCCACCACGGCGCCTCCATGCACTCTGCTCGGGGAAAACTCCCCGGCGCCCCGGCTGCCGGCCGCGCCCCATCGTCGCGGCTCGTTTTCCGGGTGGCCGCGACATGCCCCGAGCGAGAAAGGGCCCTGCTCCACGCGGAACTGGGCGCTGACCAGGGCTGCCCAACGCCGGCCAATTCTCACGAGCGTTCTGCCCAAATCGATCCCGATTTGGGCAGAACGCTCGTGAGAATTGGCCGGAAAACGCCCGGCGAACACACTTCGGGCACCACAGGGCCGCAGGGCGGCCCCCCCGGGGCCCTGTCCGGGATCGCGGGTCGTCGCGTTCCGGCACCGCCGGGAGGAGCTCCGGGAGGCGGGCCCCGGTGCGGCCGACGCCTCCCGGTCCTCAGCCTCCGGGGTCCCCTCCCTGGCGCCGGCAGCAGGGGCCGGGCCAGCCCCGGAAGCCGGGCCCGGGCCCGGGCCTGCTTGCTCAGCCTTCCGTTGCCAGGGGCCTGAGCCTGGGGGCCTCCCCATGGGGAACCCTGAGTCCCGCGCCACGAGTCCCCCGACCATCCTGGCAACAACGGCACCTTTCGCGGCTTCGTCCTAGCCGCGGAGTGGGAGACCAGTCCGTTTCCCCACAGAGGCCAGCCCCCTCCAGGGGCGCCCCGGCCGCCCGCAACTGCGGAGGCGGACGCCCGGCCACGGCGCCTGCATGCACTCTGCTCGGGGAAAACTCCCCGGCGCCGTGGCTGCCGGCCGCGCCCCATCGTCGCGGCTCGTTTTCCGGGTGGCCGCGACATGCCCCGAGCGAGAAAGGGCCCTGCTCCACGCGGAACTGGGCGCTGACCAGGGCTGCCCAACACCGGCCAATTCTCACGAGCGTTCTGCCAAATCGATCCCGATTTGGGCAGAACGCTCGTGAGAATTGGCCGGAAAACGCCCGGCGAACACACTTCGGGCACCACAGGGCCGCAGGGCCGCCCCCCGGTGCCCTGTCCGGGATCGTGGGTCGTCGCGTTCCGGCACCGCCGGGAGGAACTCCGGGAGGCGGGCCCCGGGGCGGCCGACGCCTCCCGCTCCTCAGCCTCCGGGGGTCCCCTCCCTGGCGCCGGCAGCTGGGGCCGGGCCGGCCCCGACAGCCGGGCCCGGGCCCGGGCCTGCTTGCTCAGCCTTCCGTTGCCAGGGGCCTGAGCCTGGGGGCCTCCCCATGGGGAACCCTGAGTCCCGCGCCACGAGTCCCCCGACCGTCCCGGTGACAACGGCACCTTTCGCGGCTTCGTCCTAGCCGCGGAGTGAGAGACCAGTCCGTTTCCCTACAGAGGCCAGCCCCCTCCAGGGGCGCCCCGGCCGCCCGCCACGGCGGAGGCGGACGCCCCACCACGGCGCCTCCATGCACTCTGCTCGGGGAAAACTCCCCGGCGCCCCGGCTGCCGGCCGCGCCCCATCGTCGCGGCTCGTTTTCCGGGTGGCCGCGACATGCCCCGAGCGAGAAAGGGCCCTGCTCCACGCGGAACTGGGCGCTGACCAGGGCTGCCCAACGCCGGCCAATTCTCACGAGCGTTCTGCCCAAATCGATCCCGATTTGGGCAGAACGCTCGTGAGAATTGGCCGGAAAACGCCCGGCGAACACACTTCGGGCACCACAGGGCCGCAGGGCGGCCCCCCCGGGGCCCTGTCCGGGATCGCGGGTCGTCGCGTTCCGGCACCGCCGGGAGGAGCTCCGGGAGGCGGGCCCCGGGGCGGCCGACGCCTCCCGGTCCTCAGCCTCCGGGGTCCCCTCCCTGGCGCCGGCAGCTGGGGCCGGGCCAGCCCCGGAAGCCGGGCCCGGGCCCGGGCCTGCTTGCTCAGCCTTCCGTTGCCAGGGGCCTGAGCCTGGGGGCCTCCCCATGGGGAACCCTGAGTCCCGCGCCACGAGTCCCCCGACCGTCCCGGCGACAACGGCACCTTTCGCGGCTTCGTCCTAGCCGCGGAGTGAGAGACCAGTCCGTTTCCCTACAGAGGCCAGCCCCCTCCAGGGGCGCCCCGGCCGCCCGCCACGGTGGAGGCGGACGCCCGGCCACGGCGCCTCCATGCACTCTGCTCGGGGAAAACTCCCCGGTGCCGCGGCTGCCGGCCGCGCCCCATCGTCGCGGCTCGTTTTCCAGGTGGCCGCGACATGCCCCAAGCGAGAAAGCGCCCTGCTCCACGCGGAACTGGGCGCTGACCAGGGCTGCCCAACGCCGGCCAATTCTCACGAGCGTTCTGCCCAAATCGATCCCGATTTGGGCAGAATGCTCGTGAGAATTGGCAGGAAAACGCCCGGCGAACACACTTCCGGCACC
The DNA here is from genome assembly GCF_922984935.1 of Meles meles. NCBI lineage: Eukaryota > Metazoa > Chordata > Mammalia > Carnivora > Mustelidae > Meles > Meles meles. The sequence continues at coordinate 142,185 of NW_025721225.1, read as the reverse complement.
ACAGGGCCGCAGGACGGCCCCCCCGGGGCCCTGTACGGGATCCCGGGTCGTCGCGTTCCGGCACCGCCGGGAGGAGCTCCGGGAGGCGTGCCCCAGGGAGGCCGACGCCTCCCGCTCCTCAGCCTCCGGGGGTCCCCTCCCTGGCGCCGGCAGCTGGGGCCTGGCCAGCCCCGAAAGCCGGGCCCGGGCCCGGGCCTGCTTGGTCTGCCTTCCGTTGCCAGGGGCCTGAGCCTGGGGGCCTCCCCATGGGGAACCCTGAGTCCCGCGCCACGAGTCCCCCGACCGTCCCGGCGACAACGGCACCTTTCGCGGCTTCGTCCTAGCCGCGGAGTCAGAGACCAGTCCGTTTCCCCACAGAGGCCAGCCCCCTCCAGGGGCGCCCCGGCCGCCTGCCACGGCGGAGGCGGACGCCCGGTCACGGCGCCTCCATGCACTCTGCTCGGGGAAAACTCCCCGGCGCCGCGGCTGCCGGCCGCGCCCCATCGTCGCGGCTCGTTTTCCGGGTGGCCGCGGCATGCCCCGAGCGAGAAAGGGCCCTGCTCCACGCGGAACTGGGCGCTGACCAGGGCTGCCCAACGCCGGCCAATTCTCACGAGCGTTCTGCCCAAATCGATCCCGATTTGGGCAGAACGCTCGTGAGAATTGGCCGGAAAACGCCCAGCGAACACACTTCGGGCACCACACGGCCGCAGGGCGGCCCCCCCGGGGCCCTGTCCGGGATCGCCGGTGGTCGCGTTCCGGCACCGCCGGGAGGAGCTCCGGGAGGCGGGCACCGGGGAGGCCGACGCCTCCCGCTCCTCAGCCTCCGGGGGTCCCCTCCCAGGCGCCGGCAGCTGGGGCCGGGCCAGTCCCGAAAGCCAGGCCCGGGCCCGGGCATGCTTGCTCAGCCTTCCCTTGCCAGGGGCCTGAGCCTGGGGGCCTCCCCATGGGGAACCCTGAGTCCCGCGCCACGAGTCCCCCGACCGTCCCGGCGACAACGGCACCTTTCGCGGCTTCGTCCTAGCCGCGGAGTCAGAGACCAGTCCGTTTCCCCACAGAGGCCAGCCCCCTCCAGGGGCGCCCCGGCCGCCCGCCACGGCGGAGGCGGACGCCCGGTCACGGCGCCTCCATGCACTCTGCTCGGGGAAAACTCCCCGGCGCCGCGGCTGCCGGCCGCGCCCCATCGTCGCGGCTCGTTTTCCGGGTGGCCGCGGCATGCCCCGAGCGAGAAAGGGCCCTGCTCCACGCGGAACTGGGCGCTGACCAGGGCTGCCCAACGCCGGCCAATTCTCACGAGCGTTCTGCCCAAATCGATCCCGATTTGGGCAGAACGCTCGTGAGAATTGGCCGGAAAACGCCTGGCGAACACACTTCGGGCACCACAGGGCCGCAGGGCGGCCCCCCCGGGGCCCTGTCCGGGATCGCGGGTCGTCGCGTTCCGGCACCGCCGGGAGGAGATCCGGGAGGCGGGCCCCGGGGCGGCCGACGCCTCCCGCTCCTCAGCCTCCGGGGGTCCCCTCCCTGGCGCCGGCAGCTGGGGCCGGGCCAGCCCCGAAAGCCGGGCCCGGGCCCGGGCCTGCTTGCTCAGCCTTCCGTTGCCAGGGGCCTGAGCCTGGGGGCCTCCCCATGGGGAACCCTGAGTCCCGCGCCACGAGTCCCCCGACCGTCCCGGCGACAACGGCACCTTTCGCGGCTTCGTCCTAGCCGCGGAGTCAGAGACCAGTCCGTTTCCCCACAGAGGCCAGCCCCCGCCAGGGGCGCCCCGGCCGCCCGCCACGGCGGAGGCGGTCGCCCGGCCACGGCGCCTGCATGCACTCTGCTCGGGGAAAACTCCCCGGCGCCGCGGCTGCCGGCCGCGCCCCATCGTCCCGGCTCGTTTTCCGGGTGGCCGCGGCATGCCCCGAGCGAGAAAGGGCCCTGCTCCACGCGGAACTGGGCGCTGACCAGGGCTGCCCAACGCCGGCCAATTCTCACGAGCGTTCTGCCCAAATCGATCCCGATTTGGGCAGAACGCTCGTGAGAATTGGCCGGAAAACGCCCGGCGAACACACTTCGGGCACCACAGGGCCGCAGGGCGGCCCCCCCGGGGCCCTGTCCGGGATCGCGGGTCGTCGCGTTCCGGCACCGCCGGGAGGAGCTCCGGGAGGCGGGCCCCGGGGCGGCCGACGCCTCCCGCACCTCAGCCTCCGGGGGTCCCCTCCCTGGCGCCGGCAGCTGGGGCCGGGCCAGCCCCGAAAGCCGGGCCCGGGCCCGGGCCTGCTTGCTCAGCCTTCCGTTGCCAGGGGCCTGAGCCTGGGGGCCTCCCCATGGGGAACCCTGAGTCCCGCGCCACGAGTCCCCCGACCGTCCCGGCGACAACGGCACCTATCGCGGCTTCGTCCTAGCCGCGGAGTCAGAGACCAGTCCGTTTCCCCACAGAGGCCAGCCCCCTCCAGGGGCGCCCCGGCCGCCCGCTACGGCGGAGGCGGACGCCCGGCCACGGCGCCTGCATGCACTCTGCTCGGGGAAAACTCCCCTGCGCCGTGGCTGCCGGCCGCGCCCCATCGTCGCGGCTCGTTTTCCGGGTGGCCGCGACATGCCCCGAGCGAGAAAGGGCCCTGCTCCACGCGGAATTGGGCGCTGACCAGGGCTGCCCAACGCCGGCCAATTCTCACGAGCGTTCTGCCAAATCGATCCCGATTTGGGCAGAACGCTCGTGAAAATTGGCCGGAAAACGCCCGGCGAACACACTTCGGGCACCACAGGGCCGCAGGGGCCGCCCCCCGGTGCCCTGTCCGGGATCGTGGGTCGTCGCGTTCCGGCACCGCCGGGAGGAACTCCGGGAGGCGGGCCCCGGGGCGGCCGACGCCTCCCGCTCCTCAGCCTCCGGGAGTCCCCTCCCTGGCGCCGGCTGCTGGGGCCGGGCCGGCCCCGACAGCCGGGCCCGGGCCCGGGCCTGCTTGCTCAGCCTTCCGTTGCCAGGGGCCTGAGCCTGGGGGCCTCCCCATGGGGAACCCTGAGTCCGCGCCACGAGTCCCCCGACCGTCCCGGCGACAACGGCACCTTTCGCTGCTTCGTCCTAGCCGCGGAGTCTGAGACCAGACCGTTTCCCCACAGAGGCCAGCCCCCGCCAGGGGCGCCCCGGCCGCCCGCCACGGCGGAGGCGGACGCCCGGCCACGGCGCCTCCATGCACTCTGCTCGGGGAAAACTCCCCGGCGCCGCGTCTGCCGGCCGCGCCCCATCGTCGCCGCTCGTTTTCCCGGTGGCCGCGACATGCCCCGAGCGAGAAAGGACCCTGCTCCACGAGGAACTGGGCGCTGACCAGGGCTGCCCAACGCCGGCCAATTCTCACGAGCGTTCTGCCCAAATCGATCCCGATTTGGGCAGAACGCTCTTGAGAATTGGCTGGAAAACGCCTGGCGAACACACTTCGGGCACCACAGGGCCGCAGGGCGGTCCCCCCGGGGCCCTGTCCGGGATCGCGGGTCGTCGCGTTCCGGCACCGCCGGGAGGAGCTCCGGGAGGCGGGCCCCGGGGCGGCCGACGCCTCCCGCTCCTCAGCCTCCGGGGGTCCCCTCCCTGGCGCCGGCAGCTGGGGCCGGGCCAGCCCCGAAAGCCGGGCCCGGGCCCGGGCCTGCTTGCTCAGCCTTCCGTTGCCAGGGGCCTGAGCCTGGGGGCCTCCCCATGGGGAACCCTGAGTCCCGCGCCACGAGTCCCCCGACCGTCCCGGCGACAACGGCACCTTTCGCGGCTTCGTCCTAGCCGCGGAGTCAGAGACCAGTCCGTTTCCCCACAGAGGCCAGCCCCCTCCAGGGGCGCCCCGGCCGCCCGCCACGGCGGAGGCGGACGCCCGGCCACGGCGCCTCCATGCACTCTGCTCGGGGAAAACTCCCCGGCGCCGCGGCTGCCGGCCGCGCCCCATCGTCGCGGCTCGTTTTCCGGGTGGCCGCGACTTGCCCCGAGCGAGAAAGGGCCCTGCTCCACGCGGAACTGGGCGCTGACCAGGGCTGCCCAACGCCGGCCAATTCTCACGAGCGTTCTGCCCAAATCGATCCCGATTTGGGCAGAACGCTCGTGAGAATTGGCCGGAAAACGCCCGGCGAACACACTTCGGGCACCACAGGGCCGCTAGGCGGCCCCCCCGGGGCCCTGTCCGGGATCGCGGGAAGTCGCGTACGGGCACCGCCGGGAGGAGCTCCGGGAGGCCGGCCCAGGGGCGGCCGACGCCTCCCGCTACTCAGCCTCCGGGGGTCCCCTCCCTGGCGCCGGCAGCTGGGGCCGGGCCAGCCCCGAAAGCCGGGCCCGGGCCCGGGCCTGCTTGCTCAGCCTTCCGTTGCCAGGGGCCTGAGCCTGGGGGCCTCCCCATGGGGAACCCTGAGTCCCGCGCCACGAGTCCCCCGACCGTCCCGGCGACAACGGCACCTTTCGCGGCTTCGTCCTAGCCGCGGAGTCAGAGACCAGTCCGTTTCCCCACAGAGGCCAGCCCCCTCCAGGGGCGCCCCGGCCGCCCGCCACGGCGGAGGCGGACGCCCGGCCACGGCGCCTCCATGCACTCTGCTCGGGGAAAACTAACCGGCGCCGCGGCTGCCGGCCGCGCCCCATCGTCGCGGCTCGTTTTCCGGGTGGCCGCGACTTGCCCCGAGCGAGAAAGGGCCCTGCTCCACGCGGAACTGGGCGCTGACCAGGGCTGCCCAACGCCGGCCAATTCTCACGAGCGTTCTGCCCAAATCGATCCCGATTTGGGCAGAACGCTCGTGAGAATTGGCCGGAAAACGCCCGGCGAACACACTTCGGGCACCACAGGGCCGCAGGGCGGCCCCCCCGGGGCCCTGTCCGGGATCGCGGGTCGTCGCGTTCCGGCACCGCCGGGAGGAGCTCCGGGAGGCGGGCCCAGGGGCGGCCGACGCCTCCCGCTACTCAGCCTCCGGGGGTCCCCTCCCTGGCGCCGGCAGCTGGGGCCGGGCCAGCCCCGAAAGCCGGGCCCGGGCCCGGGCCTGCTTGCTCAGCCTTCCGTTGCCATGGGCCTGAGCCTGGGGGCCTCCCCATGGGGAACCCCGAGTCCCGCGCCACGAGTCCCCCGACCGTCCCGGCGACAACGGCACCTTTCGCGGCTTCGTCCTAGCCGCGGAGTCAGAGACCAGTCCGTTTCCCCACAGAGGCCAGCCCCCGCCAGGGGCGCCCCGGCCGCCCGCCACGGCGGAGGCGGACGCCCGGCCACGGCGCCTCCATGCACTCTGCTCGGGGAAAACTCCCCGGCGCCGTGGCTGCCGGCCGCGCCCCATCGTCGCGGCTCGTTTTCCAGGTGGCCGCGACATGCCCCGAGCGAGAAAGGGCCCTGCTCCACGCGGAACTGGGCGCTGACCAGGGCTGCCCAACGCCGGCCAATTCTCACGAGCGTTCTGCCCAAATCGATCCCGATTTGGGCAGAACGCTCGTGAGAATTGGCCGGAAAACGCCTGGCGAACACACTTCGGGCACCACAGGGCCGCAGGGCGGCCCCCCCGGGGCCCTGTCCGGGATCGCGGTTCGTCGCGTTCCGGCACCGCCGGGAGGAGCTCCGGGAGGCGGGCCCCGGGGCGGCCGACGCCTCCCGCTCCTCAGCCTCCGTGGGTCCCCTCCCTGGCGCCGGCAGCTGGGGCCGGGCCAGCCCCGAAAGCCGGGCCCGGGCCCGGGCCTGCTTGCTCAGCCTTCCGTTGCCAGGGGCCTGAGCCTGGGGGCCTCCCCATGGGGAACCCTGAGTCCCGCGCCACGAGTCCCCCGACCGTCCCGGCGACAACGGCACCTTTCGCGGCTTCGTCCTAGCCGCGGAGTCAGAGACCAGTCCATTTCCCCACAGAGGCCAGCCCCCTCCAGGGGCGCCCCGGCCGCCCGCCACGGCGGAGGCGGACGCCCGGTCACGGCGCCTGCATGCACTCTGCTCGGGGGAAAACTCCCCGGCGCCGCGGCTGCCGGCCGCGCCCCATCGTCGCGGCTCGTTTTCCGGGTGGCCGCGACATGCCCCGAGCGAGAAAGGGCCCTGCTCCACGCGGAACTGGGCGCTGACCAGGGCTGCCCAACGCCGGCCAATTCTCACGAGCGTTCTGCCCAAATCGATCCCGATTTGGGCAGAACGCTCGTGAGAATTGGCCGGAAAACGCCCGGCGAACACACTTCGGGCACCACAGGGCCGCAGGGCGGCCCCCCCGGGGCCCTGTCCGGGATCGCGGGTCGTCGCGTTCCGGAACCGCCGGGAGGAGCTCCGGGAGGCGGGCCCCGGGGCGGCCGACGCCTCCCTCTCCTCAGCCTCCGGGGGTCCCCTCCCTGGCGCCGGCAGCTGGGGGCCGGGCCAGCCCCGAAAGCCGGGCCCGGGCCCGGGCCTGCTTGCTCAGCCTTCCGTTGCCAGGGGCCTGAGCCTGGGGGCCTCCCCATGGGGAACCCTGAGTCCCGCGCCACGAGTCCCCCGATCGTCCCGGCGACAACGGCACCTTTCGCGGCTTCGTCCTAGCCGCGGAGTCAGAGACCAGTCCGTTTCCCCACAGAGGCCAGCCCCCTCCAGGGGCGCCCCGGCCGCCCGCCACGGCGGAGGCGGACGCCCGGTCACGGCGCCTGCATGCACTCTGCTCGGGGAAAACTCCCCGGCGCCGCGGCTGCCGGCCGCGCCCCATCGTCGCGGCTCGTTTTCCGGGTGGCCGCGACATGCCCCGAGCGAGAAAGGGCCCTGCTCCACGCGGAACTGGGCGCTGACCAGGGCTGCCCAACGCCGGCCAATTCTCACGAGCGTTCTGCCCAAATCGATCCCGATTTGGGCAGAACGCTCGTGAGAATTGGCCGGAAAACGCCCGGCGAACACACTTCGGGCACCACAGGGCCGCAGGGCGGCCCCCCCGGGGCCCTGCCCGGGATCGCGGGTCGTCGCGTTCCGGCACCGCCGGGAGGAGCTCCGGGAGGCGGGCCCCGGGGCGGCCGACGCCTCCCGCTCCTCAGCCTCCAGGGGTCCCCTCCCTGGCGCCAGCAGCTGGGGCCCGGCCAGCCCCGAAAGCAGGGTCCGGGCCCGGGCCTGCTTGCTCAGCCTTCCGTTGCCAGGGGCCTGAGCCTGGGGGCCTCCCCATGGGGAACCCTGAGTCCCGCGCCACGAGTCCCCCGACCGTCCCGGTGACAATGGCACCTTTCGCGGCTTCGTCCTAGCCGCGGAGTCAGAGACCAGTCCGTTTCCCCACAGAGGCCAGCCTCCTCCAGGGGCGCCCCGGCCGCCCGCCACGGCGGAGGGAGACGCCCGGCCACGGCGCCTCCATGCACTCTGCTCGGGAAAACTCCCTGGCGCCGCGGCTGCCGGCCGCGCCCCATCGTCGCGGCTCGTTTTCCGGGTGGCCGCGATATGCCCCGAGCGAGAAAGGGCCCTGCTCCACGCGGAACTGGGCGCTGACCAGGGCTGCCCAACGCCGGCCAATTTCACGAGCGTTCTGCCCAAATCGATCCCGATTTGGGCAGAACGCTCGTGAGAATTGGCCGGAAAACGCCCGGCGAACACACTTCGGGCACCACACGGCCGCAGGCGGCCCCCCCGGGGCCCTGTCCTGGATCGCCGGTGGTCGCGTTCCGGCACCGCCGGGAGGAACTCCGGGAGGCGGGCCCCGGGGAGGCCGACGCCTCCCGCTCCTCAGCCTCCGGGGGTCCCCTCCCAGGCGCCGGCTGCTGGGGTCGGGCCAGCCCCGAAAGCCAGGCCCAGGCCCGGGCCTGCTTGCTCAGCCTTCCGTTGCCAGGGGCCTGAGCCTGGGGGCCTCCCCATGGGGAACCCTGAGTCCCGCGCCACGAGTCCCCCGACCGTCCCGGCGACAACGGCACCTTTCGCGGCTTCGTCCTAGCCGCGGAGTCAGAGACCAGTCCGTTTCCCCACAGAGGCCAGCCCCCTCCAGGGGCGCCCCGGCCGCCCGCCACGGCGGAGGGGGACGCCCGGCCACGGCGCCTCCATCCACTCTGCTCGGGGGAAAACTCCCCGGCGCCTCGGCTGCCGGCCGCGCCCCATCGTCGCGGCTCGTTTTCCGGGTGGCCGCGACATGCCCCGAGCGAGAAAGGGCCCTGCTCCACGTGGAACTGGGCGCTGACGAGGGCTGCCCAACGCCGGCCAATTCTCACGACCGTTCTGCCGAAATCGATCCCGATTTGGGCAGAACGCTCGTGAGAATTGGCCGGAAAACGCCCGGCGAACACACTTCGGGCACCACAGGGCCGCAGGGCGGCCCCCCCGGGGCCCTGCCCGGGATCGTGGGTCGTCGTGTTCCGGCACCGCCGGGAGGAGCTCCGGGAGGCGGGCCCCGGGGCGGCCGACGCCTCCCGCTCCTCAGCCTCCGGGGTTCCCCTCCCTGGCGCCAGCAGCTGGGGCCGGGCCAGCCCCGAAAGCCGGGCCCGGGCCCGGGCCTGTTGCTCAGCCTTCCGTTGCCAGGGGCCTGAGCCTGGGGGCCTCCCATGGGGAAACCTGAGTCCCGCGCCACGAGTCCCCCGACCGTCCCGGTGACAACGGCACCTTTCGCGGCTTCGTCCTAGCCGCGGAGTCAGAGACCAGTCCGTTTCCCCACAGAGGCCAGCCCCCTCCAGGGCACCCCGGCCGCCCGCCACGGCGGAGGCGGACGCCCGGCCACGGCGCCTCCATGCACTCTGCTCGGGGAAAACTCCCTGGCGCCGCGGCTGCCGGCCGCGCCCCATCGTCGCGGCTCGTTTTCCGGGTGGCCGCGTTATGCCCCGAGCGAGAAAGGGCTCTGCTCCACGCGGAACTGGGCGCTGACCAGGGCTGCCCAACGCCGGCCAATTCTCACGAGCGTTCTGCCCAAATCGATCCCGATTTGGGCAGAACGCTCGTGAGAATTGGCCGGAAAACGCCCGGCGAACACACTTCGGGCACCACACGGCCGCAGGGCGGCCCCCCCGGGGCCCTGTCCGGGATCGCCGGTGGTCGCGTTCCGGCACCGCCGGGAGGAGCTCCGGGAGGCGGGCCCCGGGGAGGCCGACGCCTCCCGATCCTCAGCCTCCGGGGGTCCCCTCCCAGGCGCCGGCTGCTGGGGTCGGGCCAGCCCCGAAAGCCAGGCCCGGGCCCGGGCCTGCTTGCTCAGCCTTCCGTTGCCAGGGGCCTGAGCCTGGGGGCCTCCCCATGGGGAACCCTGAGTCCCGCGCCACGAGTCCCCCGACCGTCCCGGCGACAACGGCACCTTTTCGCTGCTTCGTCCTAGCCGCGGAGTCTGAGACCAGTCCGTTTCCCCACAGAGGCCAGCCCCCGCCAGGGGCGCCCCGGCCGCCCGCCACGGCGGAGGCGGACGCCCGGCCACGGCGCCTCCATGCACTCTGCTCGGGGAAAACTCCCCGGCGCCGCGGCTGCCGGCCGCGCCCCATCGTCGCGGCTCGTTTTCCCGGTGGCCGCGACATGCCCCGAGCGAGAAAGGACCCTGCTCCACGAGGAACTGGGCGCTGACCAGGGCTGCCCAACGCCGGCCAATTCTCACGAGCGTACTGCCCAAATCGATCCCGATTTGGGCAGAACGCTCGTGAGAATTGGCCGGAAAACGCCCGGCGAACACACTTCGGGCACCACAGGGCCGCAGGGCGGCCCCCCCGGGGCCCTGTCCGGGATCGCGGGTCGTCGCGTTCCGGCACCGCCGGGAGGAGCTCCGGGAGGCGGGCCCCGGGGCGGCCGACGCCTCCCGCTCCTCAGCCTCCGGGGGTCCCCTCCCTGGCGCCGGCAGCTGGGGCCGGGCCAGCCCCGAAAGCCGGGCCCGGGCCCGGGCCTGCTTGCTCAGCCTTCCGTTGCCAGGGGCCTGAGCCTGGGGGCCTCCCCATGGGGAACCCTGAGTCCCGTGCCACGAGTCCCCCGACCGTCCCGGCGACAACGGCACCTTTCGCGGCTTCATCCTAGCCGCGGAGTCAGAGACCAGTCCGTTTCCCCACAGGGGCCAGCCCCCGCCAGGGGCGCCCCGGCCGCCCGCCACGGCGGAGGAGGACGCCCGGCCACGGCGCCTCCATGCACTCTTCTCGGTGAAAACTCCCCGCCGCCGCGGCTGCCGGCCGCGCCCCAACGTCGCGGCTCGTTTTCCGGGTGGCCGCGGCATGCCCCGAGCGAGAAAGGGCCCTGCTCCACGCGGAACTGGGCGCTGACCAGGGCTGCCCAACGCCGGCCAATTCTCACGAGCGTTCTGCCCAAATCGATCCCGATTTGGACAGAACGCTCGTGAGAATTGGCCGGAAAACGCCCGGCGAACACACTTCGGGCACCACAGGGCCGCAGGGCGGCCCCCCCGGGGCCCTGTCCGGGATCGCGGGTCGTCGCGTTCCGGCACCGCCGGGAGGAGCTCCGGGAGGCGGGACCCGGGGCGGCCGACGCCTCCCACTCCTCAGCCTCCGGGGGTCTCCTCTCTGGCGCCGGCAGCTGTGGCCGGGCCAGCCCCGAAAGCCGGGCCCGGGCCCGGGCCTGCTTGCTCAGCCTTCCGTTGCCAGGGGCCTGAGCCTGGGGGCCTCCCCATGGGGAACCCTGAGTCCCGCGCCACGAGTCCCCCCGACCGTCCCGGCGACAACGGCACCTTTCGCGGCTTCGTCCTAGACGCGGAGTCAGAGACCAGTCCGTTTCCCCACAGAGGCCAGCCCCCTCCAGGGGCGCCCCGGCCGACCGCCACGGCGGAGGCGGACGCCCGGCCACGGCGCCTCCATGCACTCTGCTCGGGGAAAACTCCACACCGCCGCGGCTGACGGCCGCGCCCCTTCGTCGCGGCTCGTTTTCCGTGTGGCCGCGACATGCCCTGAGCAAGAAAGTGCCCTGCTCCACGCGGAACTGGGCGCTGACCAGGGCTGCCCAACGCCGGCCAATTCTCACGAGCGTCTGCCCAAATCGATCCCGATTTGGGCAGAACGCTCGTGAGAATTGGCCGGAAAACGCCCCGGCGAACACACTTCGGGCACCACAGGGCCGGAGGGCCGCCCCCCGGGGCCCTGTCCGGGATCGCGGGTCGTCGCATTCGGGCACCACCAGGAGGAGCTCCGGGAGGCGTGCCCCAGGGAGCCCGACGCCTCCCGCTCCTCAGCCTCCGGGGGTTCCCACCCTGGCGCCGGCCGCCGGGGCCGGGCCAGCCCCGAAATCCGGGCCCGGGCCCGGGCCTGTTTGCTCAGCCTTCCGTTACCAGGGGCCTGAGCGTGGGGGCCTCCGCATGGGGAACGCTGAGTCCCGCGCCACGAGCACCCCGACCCTCCCGGCGACAACGGCACCTTTCGCGGCTTCGTCCCAGCCATGGAGTGAGAGATCACTCCGTTCCCCCACAGAGGCCAGCCCCCTCCACGGGCGCCCCGGCCGCCCACCACAGCGGAGGCGGATGCCCGGCCACGGCGCCTCCATCCACTCTGCTCGGGAAAACTCCCCGGCGCCGCGGCTGCCGGCCGCGCCCCATCGCCGCGGCTCGTTTTCCCAGGTGGCCGCGACATGCCCCGAGCGAGAAAGGGCCCTGCTCCCACGCGGAACTGGGCGCTGACCAGGGCTGCCCAACGCCGGACAATTCTCACGAGTGTTCTGCCCAAATCGATCCCGATTTGGGCACTAGGCTCGTGAGAATTGGCCGGAAAACGCCCGGCGAACACACTTCGGGCACCACAGAGCCGCAGGGGGGCCCCCCCGGGGCCCTGTCCGGGATCGCGAGTGGTCGCGTTCCGGCACCGCCGGGAGGAGCTCCGGGAGGCGTGCCCCGGTGAGGGCCGGCTCCTCCCGCTCCTCAGCCTCCGGGGGTCCCCTCCCTGGCGCCGGCAGCTGGGGCCGGGCCAGCCCCGAAAGCCGGGCCCGGGCCCGGGCCTGCTTGCTCAGCCTTCCCTTGCCAGGGGCCTGAGCCTGGGGGCCTCCCCATGGGGAACACTGAGTCCCGCGCCACGAGTCCCCCGACCGTAACCAGCGACAACCGCACCTTTCGCGGCTTCGTCTTGCCGCGGAGTCAGAGACCAGTCCGTTTCCCCACAGAGGCCAGCCCCCTCCTGGAGCGCCCCGGCCACCCGCCACGGCGGAGGCGGACGCCCGGCCACGGCGCCTCCATGCACTCTGCTCGGGGAAAAACTCCTCAGCGCCGCGGCTGCCGGCCGCTCCCCATCGTCGCGGCTCGTTTTCCGGGTGGCCGCGACATGCCCCGAGCGAGAACGGGCCCTGCTCCACGCGGAACTGGGCGCTGACCAGGGCTGCCCAACGCCGGCCAATTCTCACGAGCGTTCTGCCCAAATCGATCCCGATTTGGGGAGAACGCTCGTGAGAATTGGCCGGAAAACGCCCGGCAAACACACTTCGGGCACCACAGGGCCGCAGGGCGGCCCCCCCGGGGCCCTGTCCGGGATCGCGGGTCGTCGCGTTCCGGCACCGCCGGGAGGAGCTCCGGGAGGCGGGCACCGGGGAGGCCGACGCCTCCCGCTCCTCAGCCTTCGGGGGTCCCCTCCCTGGCGCCGGCAGCTGGGGCCGGGCCAGCACCGAAAGTCGGGCCCGGGCCCGGGCCTGCTTGCTCAGCCTTCCGTTGCCAGGGGCCTGAGCCTGGGGGCCTCCCCATGGGGAACCCTGAGTCCCGCGCCACGAGTCCCCCGACCGTCCCGGCGACAACGGCACCTTTCGCGGCTTCGTCCTAGCCGCGGAGTCAGAGACCAGTCCGTTTCCCCACAGAGGCCAGCCCCCTCCAGGGGCGCCCCCGGCCGACCGCCACGGCGGAGGCGGACGCCCGGCCACGGCGCCTCCATGCACTCTGCTCGGGGAAAACTCCCCACCGCCGCGGCTGACGGCCGCGCCCCTTCGTCGCGGCTCGTTTTCCGGGTGGCCGCGACATGCCCCGAGCGAGAAAGGGCCCTGCTCCACGCGGAACTGGGCGCTGAGCAGGGCTGCCCAACGCCGGCCAATTCTCACGAGCGTTCTGCCCAAATCGATCCCGATTTGGGCAGAACGCTCGTGAGAATTGGCCGGAAAATGCCCGGCGAACACACTTCGGGCACCACAGGGCCGCAGGGCGGCCTCCCCGGGGCCCTGTCCGGGATCGCGGGTCGTCGCGTTCCGGCACCGCCGGGAGGAGCTCCGGGAGGCGGGCCCCGGGGAGGCCGACGCCTCCCGCTCCTCAGCCTCCGGGGGTCCCCTCCCCGGCGCCGGCAGCTGGGGCCGGGCCAGCCCCGAAAGCCGGGCCCGGGCCCGGGCCTGCTTGCTCAGCCTTCCGTTGCCAGGGGCCTGAGCCTGGGGGCCTCCCCATGGGGAACCCTGAGTCCCGCGCCACGAGTCCCCCGACCGTCCCGGCGACAACGGCACCTTTCGTGGCTTCGTCCTAGCCGCGGAGTCAGAGACCAGTCCGTTTCCCCACAGAGGCCAGCCCCCTCCAGGGGCGCCCCGGCCGCCCGCCACGGCGGAGGCGGACGCCCGGCCACGGCGCCTCCATGCACTCTGCTCGGGGAAAACTCCCCGGCGCCGCAGCTGCCGGCCGCGCCCCATCGTCGCGGCTCGTTTTCCGGGTGGCCGCGACATGCCCCGAGCGAGAAAGGGCACTGCTCCTCGCGGAACTGGGCGCTGACCAGGGCTGCCCAACGCCGGCCAATTCTCACGAGCGTTCTGCCCAAATCGATTTGGGCAGAACGCTCGTGAGAATTGGCCGGGAAAACGCCCGGCAAACACACTTCGGGCACCACAGGGCCGCAGAGCGGCACCCCCGGGGCCCTGTCCGGGATCGCGGGTAGTCGCGTTCCTGCACCGCCGGGAGGAGCTCCGGGAGGCGTGCCCCGGGGAGGCCGACTCCTCCCGCTCCTCAGCCTCCGGGGGTCCCCTCCCTGGCGCCGGCAGCTAGGGCCGGGCAAGCCACGAAAGCCGGGCCCGGTCCCGGGCCTGCTTGCTCAGCCTTCCGTTGCCAGGGGCCTGAGCCTGGGGGCCTCCCCATGGGGAACCCTGAGTCCCACGCCACGAGTCCCCCGACTGTCCCGGCGACAACGGCACCTTTCGCGGCTTCATCCTAGCCGCGGAGTCAGAGACCAGTCCGTTTCCCCACAGAGGCCAGCCCCCTCCAGGGGCGCCCCGGCCACCCGCCACGGCGGAGGCGGACGCACGGCCATGGCGCCTCCATGCACTCTGCTCGGGGAAAACTCCCGGGGGCCGCAGCTGCCGGCCGTGCCCCATCGTCACGGCTCGTTTTCCGGGTGGCCGCGACATGCCCCGAGCGAGAAAGGGCCCTGCTCCACGCGGAACTAGGCGCTGACCAGGGCTGCCCAACGCCGGCCAATTCTCACGAGCGTTCTGCCCAAATCGATCCCGATTTGGGCAGAACGCTCGTGATAATTGGCCGGAAAACGCCCGGCGAACACACTTTGGGCACCACAGGGCTGCAGGGCGGCCCCCCCGGGTACCTGTCCAGGATCGCGGGTCGTCGCGTTCCGGCACTGCCGGGAGGAGCTCCGGGAGGCGTGCCCCGGGGAGGCCGTCGCCTCCCGCTCCTCAGCCTCCGGGGGTCCCCTCCCTGGCGCCGGCAGCTGGGGCCGGGCCAGCCCCGAAAGCCGGGCCCGGGCCCGGGCCTGCTTGCTCAGACTTCCGTTGCCAGGGGCCTGAGCCTGGGGGCCTCCCCATGGGGAACCCTGAGTCCCGCGCCACGAGTCCCCCGACCGTCCCGGCGACAACGGCACCTTTCGCGGCTTCGTCCTAGCCGCGGAGTCAGAGACCAGTCCGTTTCCCCACAGAGGCCAGCCCCCTCCAGGGGCGCCCCGGCCACCCGCCATGGCGGAGGCGGACGCCCGGTCACGGCGCCTGCATGCACTCTGCTCGGGGAAAACTCCCCGGCGCCGCGGCTGCCGGCCGCGCCCCATCGTCGCGGCTCGTTTTCCGGGTGGCCGCGACATGCCCCGAGCGAGAAAGGGCCCTGCTCCACGCGGAACTGGGCGCTGACCAGGGCTGCCCAACGCCGGCCAATTCTCACGAGCGTTCTGCCCAAATCGATCCCGATTTGGGCAGAACGCTCGTGAGAATTGGCCGGAAAACGCCCGGCGAACACACTTCGGGCACCACAGGGCCGCAGGGCGGCCCCCCCGGGGCCCTGTCCGGGATCGCGGGTCGTCGCGTTCCGGCACCGCCGGGAGGAGCTCCGGGAGGCGGGCCCCGGGGCGGCCGACGCCTCCCGCTCCTCACCCTCCGGGGGTCCCCTCCCTGGCGCCGGCAGCTGGGGCCGGGCCAGCCCCGAAAGCCGGGCCCGGGTCCGGGCCTGCTTGCTCAGCCTTCCGTTGCCAGGGGCCTGAGCCTGGGGGCCTCCCCATGGGGAACCCTGAGTCCCGCGCCACGAGTCCCCCGACCTTCCCGGCGACAACGGCACCTTTCGCGGCTTCGTCCTAGCCGCGGAGTCAGAGACCAGTCCGTTTCCCCACAGAGGCCAGCCCCCTCCAGGGGCGCCCCGGCCGCCCGCCACGGCGGAGGCAGACGCCCGGCCAGGGCGCCTCCATGCACTCTGCTCGGGGAAAACTCCCCGGCGCCGCGGCTGCCGGCCGCGCCCCATCGTCGCTGCTCGTTTTACGGGTGGCCGCGACATGCCCCGAGCGAGAAAGGGCCCTGTTCCACGCGGAACTGGGCGCTGACCAGGGCTGCCCAACGCCGGCCAATTCTCACGAGCGTTCTGCCCAAATCGATCCCGATTTGGGCAGAACGCTCGTGATAATTGGCCGGAAAACGCCGGCGAACACACTTCGGGCACCACAGGGCCGCAGGGCGTCCCCCCCGGGGCCCTGTCCGGGATCGCGGGTCGTCGCGTTCCGGCACCGCCGGGAGGAGCTCCGGGATGCGGGCCCCGGGGCGGCCGACGCCTCCCGCTCCTCAGCCTCCGAGGGTCCCCTCCCTGGCGCCGGCAGCTGGGGCCGGGCCAGCCCCGAAAGCCGGGCCCGGGCCCGGGCCTGCTTGCTCAGCCTTCCGTTGCCAGGGGCCTGAGCCTGGGGGCCTCCCCATTGGGAACCCTGAGTCCCGCGCCACGAGTCCCCCGACCGTCCCGGCGACAACGGCACCTTTCGCGGCTTCGTCCTAGCCGCGGAGTCAGAGACCAGTCCGTTTCCCCACAGAGGCCAGCCCCCTCCAGGGGCGCCCCGGCCGCCCGCTACGGCGGAGGCGGACGCCCGGCCACGGCGCCTGCATGCACTCTGCTCGGGGAAAACTCCCCGGCGCCGTGGCTGCCGGCCGCGCCCCATCGTCGCGGCTCGTTTTCCGGGTGGCCGCTACATGCCCCGAGCGAGAAAGGGCCCTGCTCCACGCGGAACTGGGCGCTGACCAGGGCTGCCCAACGCCGGCCAATTCTCACGAGCGTTCTGCCCAAATCGATCCCGATTTGGGCAGAACGCTCGTGAGAATTGGCCGGAAAACGCCCGGCGAACACACTTCGGGCACCACAGGGCCGCAGGGCCGCCCCCCGGTGCCCTGTCCGGGATCGTGGGTCGTCGCGTTCCGGCACCACCGGGAGGAGCTCCGGGAGGCGGGCCCAGGGGCGGCCGACGCCTCCCGCTCCTCAGCCTCCGGGGATCCCCTCCCTGGCGCCGGCAGCTGGGGCGGGGCCGGCCCCGAAAGCCGGGCCCGGGCCCGGGCCTGCTTGCTCAGCCTTCCGATGCCAGGGGCCTGAGCCTGGGGGCCTCCCCATGGGGAACCCTGAGTCCCGCGCCACGAGTCCCCCGACCGTCCCGGCGACAACGGCACCTTTCGCGGCTTCGTCCTAGCCGCGGAGTGAGAGACCAGTCCGTTTCCCTACAGAGGCCAGCCCCCTCCAGGGGCGCCCCGGCCGCCCGCCACGGTGGAGGCGGACGCCCGGCCACGGCGCCTCCATGCACTCTGCTCGGGGAAAACTCCCCGGCGCCGCGGCTGCCGGCCGCGCCCCATCGTCGCGGCTCGTTTTCCGGGTGGCCGCGACATGCCCCAAGCGAGAAAGGGCCCTGCTCCACGCGGAACAGGGCGCTGACCAGGGCTGCCCAACGCCGGCCAATTCTCACGAGCGTTCTGCCCAAATCGATCCCGATTTGGGCAGAATGCTCGTGAGAATTGGCAGGAAAACGCCCGGCGAACACACTTCCGGCACCACAGGGCCGCAGGACGGCCCCCCCGGGGCCCTGTCCGCGATCGCGGGTCGTTGCGTTCCGGCACCGCCGGGAGGAGCTCCGGGAGGCGTGCCCCAGGGAGGCCGACGCCTCCCGCTCCTCAACCTCCGGGGGTCCCCTCCCTGGCGCCGGCAGCTGGGGCCTGGCCAGCCCCGAAAGCCGGGCCCGGGCCCGGGCCTGCTTGCTCAGCCTTCCGTTGCCAGGGGCCTGAGCCTGGGGGCCTCCCCATGGGGAACCCTGAGTCCCGCGCCACGAGTCCCCCGACCGTCCCGGCGACAACGGCACCTTTCGCGGCTTCGTCCTAGCCGCGGAGTCAGAGACCAGTCCGTTTCCCCACAGAGGCCAGCCCCCTCCAGGGGCGCCCCGGCCGCCTGCCACGGCGGAGGCGGACGCCCGGTCACGGCGCCTCCATGCACTCTGCTCGGGGAAAACTCCCCGGCGCCGCGGCTGCCGGCCGCGCCCCATCGTCGCGGCTCGTTTTCCGGGTGGCCGCGGCATGCCCCGAGCGAGAAAGGGCCCTGCTCCACGCGGAACTGGGCGCTGACCAGGGCTGCCCAACGCCGGCCAATTCTCACGAGCGTTCTGCCCAAATCGATCCCGATTTGGGCAGAACGCTCGTGAGAATTGGCCGGAAAACGCCCAGCGAACACACTTCGGGCACCACACGGCCGCAGGGCGGCCCCCCCGGGGCCCTGTCCGGGATCGCCGGTGGTCGCGTTCCGGCACCGCCGGGAGGAGCTCCGGGAGGCGGGCACCGGGGAGGCCGACGCCTCCCGCTCCTCAGCCTCCGGGGGTCCCCTCCCAGGCGCCGGCAGCTGGGGCCGGGCCAGTCCCGAAAGCCAGGCCCGGGCCCGGGCATGCTTGCTCAGCCTTCCCTTGCCAGGGGCCTGAGCCTGGGGGCCTCCCCATGGGGAACCCTGAGTCCCGCGCCACGAGTCCCCCGACCGTCCCGGCGACAACGGCACTGTTCGCGGCTTCGTCCTAGCCGCGGAGTCAGAGACCAGTCCGTTTCCCCACAGAGGCCAGCCCCCTCCAGGGGCGCCCCGGCCACCCGCCATGGCGGAGGCGGACGCCCGGTCACGGCGCCTGCATGCACTCTGCTCGGGGAAAACTCCCCGGCGCCGCGGCTGCCGGCCGCGCCCCATCGTCGCGGCTCGTTTTCCGGGTGGCCGCGACATGCCCCGAGCGAGAAAGGGCCCTGCTCCACGCGGAACTGGGCGCTGACCAGGGCTGCCCAACGCCGGCCAATTCTCACGAGCGTTCTGCCCAAATCGATCCCGATTTGGGCAGAACGCTCGTGAGAATTGGCCGGAAAACGCCCGGCGAACACACTTCGGGCACCACAGGGCCGCAGGGCGGCCCCCCCGGGGCCCTGTCCGGGATCGCGGGTCGTCGCGTTCCGGCACCGCCGGGAGGAGCTCCGGGAGGCGGGCCCCGGGGCGGCCGACGCCTCCCGCTCCTCACCCTCCGGGGGTCCCCTCCCTGGCGCCGGCAGCTGGGGCCGGGCCAGCCCCGAAAGCCGGGCCCGGGTCCGGGCCTGCTTGCTCAGCCTTCCGTTGCCAGGGGCCTGAGCCTGGGGGCCTCCCCATGGGGAACCCTGAGTCTTGCGCCACGAGTCCCCCGACCGTCCCGGCGACAACGGCACCTTTCGCGGCTTCGTCCTAGCCGCGGAGTCAGAGACCAGTCCGTTTCCCCACAGAGGCCAGCCCCCGCCAGGGGCGCCCCGGCCGCCCGCCACGGCGGAGGCGGTCGCCCGGCCACGGCGCCTGCATGCACTCTGCTCGGGGAAAACTCCCCGGCGCCGCGGCTGCCGGCCGCGCCCCATCGTCGCGGCTCGTTTTCCGGGTGGCCGCGGCATGCCCCGAGCGAGAAAGGGCTCTGCTCCACGCGGAACTGGGCGCTGACCAGGGCTGCCCAACGCCGGCCAATTCTCACGAGCGTTCTGCCCAAATCGATCCCGATTTGGGCAGAACGCTCGTGAGAATTGGCCGGAAAACGCCCGGCGAACACACTTCGGGCACCACAGGGCCGCAGGGCGGCCCCCCCGGGGCCCTGTCCGGGATCGCTGGTCGTCGCGTTCCGGCACCGCCGAGAGGAGCTCCGGGAGGCGGGACCCGGGGCGGCCGACGCCTCCCGCTCCTCAGCCTCCGGGGGTCCCCTCCCTGGCGCCGGAAGCTGGGGCCGGGCCAGCCCCGAAAGCCGGGCCCGGGCCCGGGCCTGCTTGCTCAGCCTTCCGTTGCCAGGGGCCTGAGCCTGGGGGCCTCCCCATGGGGAACCCTGAGTCCCGCGCCACGAGTCCCCCGACCGTCCCGGCGACAACGGCACCTTTCGCGGCTTCGTCCTAGCCGCGGAGTCAGAGACCAGTCCGTTTCCCCACAGAGGCCAGCCCCCTCCAGGGGCGCCCCGGGCACCCGCCATGGCGGAGGCGGACGCCCGGTCACGGTGCCTGCATGCACTCTGCTCGGGGAAAACTCCCCGGCGCCGCAACTGCCGGCCGCGCCCCATCGTCGCGGCTCGTTTTCCGGGTGGCCGCGACATGCCCCGAGCGAGAAAGGGCCCTGCTCCACGCGGAACTGGGCGCTGACCAGGGCTGCCCAACGCCGGCCAATTCTCACGAGCGTTCTGCCCAAATCGATCCCGATTTGGGCAGAACGCTCGTGAGAATTGGCCGGAAGACGCCCGGCGAACACACTTCGGGCACCACAGGGCCGCAGGGCGGCCCCCCCGGGGCCCTGTCCGGGATCGCGGGTCGTCGCGTTCCGGCACCGCCGGGAGGAGCTCCGGGAGGCGGGCCCCGGGCGGCCGACGCCTCCCGCTACTCAGCCACCGAGGGTCCCCTCCCTGGCGCCGGCAGCTGGGGCCGGGCCAGCCCCGAAAGCCGGGCCCGGGCCCGGGCCTGCTTGCTCAGCCTTCCGTTGCCAGGTGCCTGAGCCTGGGGGCCTCCCCATGGGGAACCCTGAGTCCCGCGCCACGAGTCCCCCGACCGTCCCGGCGACAACGGCACCTTTCGCGGCTTCGTCCTAGCCGCGGAGTCAGAGACCAGTCCGTTTCCCCACAGAGGCCAGCCCCCTCCAGGGGCGCCCCGGCCGCCCGCCACGGCGGAGGCGGACGCCCGGTCACGGCGCCTCCATGCACTCTGCTCGGGGAAAACTCCCCGGCGCCGCGGCTGCCGGCCGCGCCCCATCGTCGCGGCTCGTTTTCCGGGTGGCCGTGGCATGCCCCGAGCGAGAAAGGGCCCTGCTCCACGCGGAACTGGGCGCTGACCAGGGCTGCCCAACGCCGGCCAATTCTCACGAGCGTTCTGCCCAAATCGATCCCGATTTGGGCAGAACGCTCGTGAGAATTGGCCGGAAAACGCCTGGCGAACACACTTCGGGCACCACAGGGCCGCAGGGCGGCCCCCCCGGGGCCCTGTCCGGGATCGCGGGTCGTCGCGTTCCGGCACCGCCGTGAGGAGATCCGGGAGGCGGGCCCCGGGGCGGCCGACGCCTCCCGCTCCTCAGCCTCCGGGGGTCCCCTCCCTGGCGCCGGCAGCTGGGGCCGGGCCAGCCCCGAAAGCCGGGCCCGGGCCCGGGCCTGCTTGCTCAGCCTTCCGTTGCCAGGGGCCTGAGCCTGGGGGCCTCCCCATGGGGAACCCTGAGTCCCGCGCCACGAGTCCCCCGACCGTCCCGGCGACAACGGCACCTTTCGCGGCTTCGTCCTAGCCGCGGAGTCAGAGACCAGTCCGTTTCCCCACAGAGGCCAACCCCCGCCAGGGGCGCCCCGGCCGCCCGCCACGGCGGAGGCGGTCGCCTGGCCACGGCGCCTGCATGCACTCTGCTCGGGGAAAACTCCCCGGCGCCGCGGCTGCCGGCCGCGCCCCATCGTCCCGGCTCGTTTTCCGGGTGGCCGCGGCATGCCCCGAGCGAGAAAGGGCCCTGCTCCACGCGGAACTGGGCGCTGACCAGGGCTGCCCAACGCCGGCCAATTCTCACGAGCGTTCTGCCCAAATCGATCCCGATTTGGGCAGAACGCTCGTGAGAATTGGCCGGAAAACGCCCGGCGAACACACTTCGGGCACCACAGGGCCGCAGGGCGGCCCCCCCGGGGCCCTGTCCGGGATCGCGGGTCGTCGCGTTCCGGCACCGCCGGGAGGAGCTCCGGGAGGCGGGCCCCGGGGCGGCCGACGCGTCCCGCACCTCAGCCTCCGGGGGTCCCCTCCCTGGCGCCGGCAGCTGGGGCCGGGCCAGCCCCGAAAGCCGGGCCCGGGCCCGGGCCTGCTTGCTCAGCCTTCCGTTGCCAGGGGCCTGAGCCTGGGGGCCTCCCCATGGGGAACCCTGAGTCCCGCGCCACGAGTCCCCCGACCGTCCCGGCGACAACGGCCCCTATCGCGGCTTCGTCCTAGCCGCGGAGTCAGAGACCAGTCCGTTTCCCCACAGAGGCCAGCCCCCTCCAGGGGCGCCCCGGCCGCCCGCTACGGCGGAGGCGGACGCCCGGCCACGGCGCCTGCATGCACTCTGCTCGGGGAAAACTCCCCTGCGCCGTGGCTGCCGGCCGCGCCCCATCGTCGCGGCTCGTTTTCCGGGTGGCCGCGACATGCCCCGAGCGAGAAAGGGCCCTGCTCCACGCGGAATTGGGCGCTGACCAGGGCTGCCCAACGCCGGCCAATTCTCACGAGCGTTCTGCCAAATCGATCCCGATTTGGGCAGAACGCTCGTGAGAATTGGCCGGAAAACGCCCGGCGAACACACTTCGGGCACCACAGGGCCGCAGGGCCGCCCCCCGGTGCCCTGTCCGGGATCGTGGGTCGTCGCGTTCCGGCACCGCCGGGAGGAACTCCGGGAGGCGGGCCCCGGGGCGGCCGACGCCTCCCGCTCCTCAGCCTCCGGGAGTCCCCTCCCTGGCGCCGGCTGCTGGGGCCGGGCCGGCCCCGACAGCCGGGCCCGGGCCCGGGCCTGCTTGCTCAGCCTTCCGTTGCCAGGGGCCTGAGCCTGGGGGCCTCCCCATGGGGAACCCTGAGTCCCGCGCCACGAGTCCCCCGACCGTCCCGGCGACAACGGCACCTTTCGCTGCTTCGTCCTAGCCGCGGAGTCTGAGACCAGACCGTTTCCCCACAGAGGCCAGCCCCCGCCAGGGGCGCCCCGGCCGCCCGCCACGGCGGAGGCGGACGCCCGGCCACGGCGCCTCCATGCACTCTGCTCGGGGAAAACTCCCCGGCGCCGCGTCTGCCGGCCGCGCCCCATCGTCGCCGCTCGTTTTCCCGGTGGCCGCGACATGCCCCGAGCGAGAAAGGACCCTGCTCCACGAGGAACTGGGCGCTGACCAGGGCTGCCCAACGCCGGCCAATTCTCACGAGCGTTCTGCCCAAATCGATCCCGATTTGGGCAGAACGCTCGTGAGAATTGGCTGGAAAACGCCTGGCGAACACACTTCGGGCACCACAGGGCCGCAGGGCGGTCCCCCCGGGGCCCTGTCCGGGATCGCGGGTCGTCGCGTTCCGGCACCGCCGGGAGGAGCTCCGGGAGGCGGGCCCCGGGGCGGCCGACGCCTCCCGCTCCTCAGCCTCCGGGGGTCCCCTCCCTGGCGCCGGCAGCTGAGGCCGGGCCAGCCCCGAAAGCCGGGCCCGGGCCCGGGCCTGCTTGCTCAGCCTTCCGTTGCCAGGGGCCTGAGCCTGGGGGCCTCCCCATGGGGAACCCTGAGTCCCGCGCCACGAGTCCCCCGACCGTCCCGGCGACAACGGCACCTTTCGCGGCTTCGTCCTAGCCGCGGAGTCAGAGACCAGTCCGTTTCCCCACAGAGGCCAGCCCCCTCCAGGGGCGCCCCGGCCGCCCGCCACGGCGGAGGCGGACGCCCGGCCACGGCGCCTCCATGCACTCTGCTCGGGGAAAACTCCCCGGCGCCGCGGCTGCCGGCCGCGCCCCATCGTCGCGGCTCGTTTTCCGGGTGGCCGCGACTTGCCCCGAGCGAGAAAGGGCCCTGCTCCACGCGGAACTGGGCGCTGACCAGGGCTGCCCAATGCCGGCCAATTCTCACGAGCGTTCTGCCCAAATCGATCCCGATTTGGGCAGAACGCTCGTGAGAATTGGCCGGAAAACGCCCGGCGAACACACTTCGGGCACCACAGGGCCGCTAGGCGGCCCCCCCGGGGCCCTGTCCGGGATCGCGGGAAGTCGCGTACGGGCACCGCCGGGAGGAGCTCCGGGAGGCCGGCCCAGGGGCGGCCGACGCCTCCCGCTACTCAGCCTCCGGGGGTCCCCTCCCTGGCGCCGGCAGCTGGGGCCGGGCCAGCCCCGAAAGCCGGGCCCGGGCCCGGGCCTGCTTGCTCAGCCTTCCGTTGCCAGGGGCCTGAGCCTGGGGGCCTCCCCATGGGGAACCCTGAGTCCCGCGCCACGAGTCCCCCGACCGTCCCGGCGACAACGGCACCTTTCGCGGCTTCGTCCTAGCCGCGGAGTCAGAGACCAGTCCGTTTCCCCACAGAGGCCAGCCCCCTCCAGGGGCGCCCCGGCCGCCCGCCACGGCGGAGGCGGACGCCCGGCCACGGCGGAGGCGGACGCCCGGCCACGGCGCCTCCATGCACTCTGCTCGGGGAAAACTAACCGGCGCCGCGGCTGCCGGCCGCGCCCCATCGTCGCGGCTCGTTTTCCGGGTGGCCGCGACTTGCCCCGAGCGAGAAAGGGCCCTGCTCCACGCGGAACTGGGCGCTGACCAGGGCTGCCCAACGCCGGCCAATTCTCACGAGCGTTCTGCCCAAATCGATCCCGATTTGGGCAGAACGCTCGTGAGAATTGGCCGGAAAACGCCCGGCGAACACACTTCGGGCACCACAGGGCCGCAGGGCGGCCCCCCCGGGGCCCTGTCCGGGATCGCGGGTCGTCGCGTTCCGGCACCGCCGGGAGGAGCTCCGGGAGGCGGGCCCAGGGGCGGCCGACGCCTCCCGCTACTCAGCCTCCGGGGGTCCCCTCCCTGGCGCCGGCAGCTGGGGCCGGGCCAGCCCCGAAAGCCGGGCCCGGG
Organism: Meles meles; assembly: GCF_922984935.1. Lineage (NCBI taxonomy): Eukaryota > Metazoa > Chordata > Mammalia > Carnivora > Mustelidae > Meles > Meles meles. Next base: position 118,184 of record NW_025721225.1, on the reverse strand, counting down.
CCCGGGCCTGCTTGCTCAGCCTTCCGTTGCCATGGGCCTGAGCCTGGGGGCCTCCCCATGGGGAACCCCGAGTCCCGCGCCACGAGTCCCCCGACCGTCCCGGCGACAACGGCACCTTTCGCGGCTTCGTCCTAGCCGCGGAGTCAGAGACCAGTCCGTTTCCCCACAGAGGCCAGCCCCCGCCAGGGGCGCCCCGGCCGCCCGCCACGGCGGAGGCGGACGCCCGGCCACGGCGCCTCCATGCACTCTGCTCGGGGAAAACTCCCCGGCGCCGTGGCTGCCGGCCGCGCCCCATCGTCGCGGCTCGTTTTCCAGGTGGCCGCGACATGCCCCGAGCGAGAAAGGGCCCTGCTCCACGCGGAACTGGGCGCTGACCAGGGCTGCCCAACGCCGGCCAATTCTCACGAGCGTTCTGCCCAAATCGATCCCGATTTGGGCAGAACGCTCGTGAGAATTGGCCGGAAAACGCCTGGCGAACACACTTCGGGCACCACAGGGCCGCAGGGCGGCCCCCCCGGGGCCCTGTCCGGGATCGCGGTTCGTCGCGTTCCGGCACCGCCGGGAGGAGCTCCGGGAGGCGGGCCCCGGGGCGGCCGACGCCTCCCGCTCCTCAGCCTCCGGGGGTCCCCTCCCTGGCGCCGGCAGCTGGGGCCGGGCCAGCCCCGAAAGCCGGGCCCGGGCCCGGGCCTGCTTGCTCAGCCTTCCGTTGCCAGGGGCCTGAGCCTGGGGGCCTCCCCATGGGGAACCCTGAGTCCCGCGCCACGAGTCCCCCGACCGTCCCGGCGACAACGGCACCTTTCGCGGCTTCGTCCTAGCCGCGGAGTCAGAGACCAGTCCATTTCCCCACAGAGGCCAGCCCCCTCCAGGGGCGCCCCGGCCGCCCGCCACGGCGGAGGCGGACGCCCGGTCACGGCGCCTGCATGCACTCTGCTCGGGGAAAACTCCCCGGCGCCGCGGCTGCCGGCCGCGCCCCATCGTCGCGGCTCGTTTTCCGGGTGGCCGCGACATGCCCCGAGCGAGAAAGGGCCCTGCTCCACGCGGAACTGGGCGCTGACCAGGGCTGCCCAACGCCGGCCAATTCTCACGAGCGTTCTGCCCAAATCGATCCCGATTTGGGCAGAACGCTCGTGAGAATTGGCCGGAAAACGCCCGGCGAACACACTTCGGGCACCACAGGGCCGCAGGGCGGCCCCCCCGGGGCCCTGTCCGGGATCGCGGGTCGTCGCGTTCCGGAACCGCCGGGAGGAGCTCCGGGAGGCGGGCCCCGGGGCGGCCGACGCCTCCCTCTCCTCAGCCTCCGGGGGTCCCCTCCCTGGCGCCGGCAGCTGGGGCCGGGCCAGCCCCGAAAGCCGGGCCCGGGCCCGGGCCTGCTTGCTCAGCCTTCCGTTGCCAGGGGCCTGAGCCTGGGGGCATCCCCATGGGGAACCCTGAGTCCCGCGCCACGAGTCCCCCGATCGTCCCGGCGACAACGGCACCTTTCGCGGCTTCGTCCTAGCCGCGGAGTCAGAGACCAGTCCGTTTCCCCACAGAGGCCAGCCCCCTCCAGGGGCGCCCCGGCCGCCCGCCACGGCGGAGGCGGACGCCCGGTCACGGCGCCTGCATGCACTCTGCTCGGGGAAAACTCCCCGGCGCCGCGGCTGCCGGCCGCGCCCCATCGTCGCGGCTCGTTTTCCGGGTGGCCGCGACATGCCCCGAGCGAGAAAGGGCCCTGCTCCACGCGGAACTGGGCGCTGACCAGGGCTGCCCAACGCCGGCCAATTCTCACGAGCGTTCTGCCCAAATCGATCCCGATTTGGGCAGAACGCTCGTGAGAATTGGCCGGAAAACGCCCGGCGAACACACTTCGGGCACCACAGGGCCGCAGGGCGGCCCCCCCGGGGCCCTGCCCGGGATCGCGGGTCGTCGCGTTCCGGCACCGCCGGGAGGAGCTCCGGGAGGCGGGCCCCGGGGCGGCCGACGCCTCCCGCTCCTCAGCCTCCAGGGGTCCCCTCCCTGGCGCCAGCAGCTGGGGCCCGGCCAGCCCCGAAAGCAGGGTCCGGGCCCGGGCCTGCTTGCTCAGCCTTCCGTTGCCAGGGGCCTGAGCCTGGGGGCCTCCCCATGGGGAACATTGAGTCCCGCGCCACGAGTCCCCCGACCGTCCCGGTGACAATGGCACCTTTCGCGGCTTCGTCCTAGCCGCGGAGTCAGAGACCAGTCCGTTTCCCCACAGAGGCCAGCCTCCTCCAGGGGCGCCCCGGCCGCCCGCCACGGCGGAGGGAGACGCCCGGCCACGGCGCCTCCATGCACTCTGCTCGGGAAAACTCCCTGGCGCCGCGGCTGCCGGCCGCGCCCCATCGTCGCGGCTCGTTTTCCGGGTGGCCGCGATATGCCCCGAGCGAGAAAGGGCCCTGCTCCACGCGGAACTGGGCGCTGACCAGGGCTGCCCAACGCCGGCCAATTCTCACGAGCGTTCTGCCCAAATCGATCCCGATTTGGGCAGAACGCTCGTGAGAATTGGCCGGAAAACGCCCGGCGAACACACTTCGGGCACCACACGGCCGCAGGCGGCCCCCCCGGGGCCCTGTCCTGGATCGCCGGTGGTCGCGTTCCGGCACCGCCGGGAGGAACTCCGGGAGGCGGGCCCCGGGGAGGCCGACGCCTCCCGCTCCTCAGCCTCCGGGGGTCCCCTCCCAGGCGCCGGCTGCTGGGGTCGGGCCAGCCCCGAAAGCCAGGCCCAGGCCCGGGCCTGCTTGCTCAGCCTTCCGTTGCCAGGGGCCTGAGCCTGGGGGCCTCCCCATGGGGAACCCTGAGTCCCGCGCCACGAGTCCCCCGACCGTCCCGGCGACAACGGCACCTTTCGCGGCTTCGTCCTAGCCGCGGAGTCAGAGACCAGTCCGTTTCCCCACAGAGGCCAGCCCCCTCCAGGGGCGCCCCGGCCGCCCGCCACGGCGGAGGGGGACGCCCGGCCACGGCGCCTCCATCCACTCTGCTCGGGGAAAACTCCCCGGCGCCTCGGCTGCCGGCCGCGCCCCATCGTCGCGGCTCGTTTTCCGGGTGGCCGCGACATGCCCCGAGCGAGAAAGGGCCCTGCTCCACGTGGAACTGGGCGCTGACGAGGGCTGCCCAACGCCGGCCAATTCTCACGACCGTTCTGCCGAAATCGATCCCGATTTGGGCAGAACGCTCGTGAGAATTGGCCGGAAAACGCCCGGCGAACACACTTCGGGCACCACAGGGCCGCAAGGCGGCCCCCCCGGGGCCCTGCCCGGGATCGTGGGTCGTCGTGTTCCGGCACCGCCGGGAGGAGCTCCGGGAGGCGGGCCCCGGGGCGGCCGACGCCTCCCGCTCCTCAGCCTCCGGGGTTCCCCTCCCTGGCGCCAGCAGCTGGGGCCGGGCCAGCCCCGAAAGCCGGGCCCGGGCCCAGGCCTGTTGCTCAGCCTTCCGTTGCCAGGGGCCTGAGCCTGGGGGCCTCCCCATGGGGAACCCTGAGTCCCGCGCCACGAGTCCCCCGACCGTCCCGGTGACAACGGCACCTTTCGCGGCTTCGTCCTAGCCGCGGAGTCAGAGACCAGTCCGTTTCCCCACAGAGGCCAGCCCCCTCCAGGGGCACCCCGGCCGCCCGCCACGGCGGAGGCGGACGCCCGGCCACGGCGCCTCCATGCACTCTGCTCGGGGAAAACTCCCTGGCGCCGCGGCTGCCGGCCGCGCCCCATCGTCGCGGCTCGTTTTCCGGGTGGCCGCGTTATGCCCCGAGCGAGAAAGGGCTCTGCTCCACGCGGAACTGGGCGCTGACCAGGGCTGCCCAACGCCGGCCAATTCTCACGAGCGTTCTGCCCAAATCGATCCCGATTTGGGCAGAACGCTCGTGAGAATTGGCCGGAAAACGCCCGGCGAACACACTTCGGGCACCACACGGCCGCAGGGCGGCCCCCCCGGGGCCCTGTCCGGGATCGCCGGTGGTCGCGTTCCGGCACCGCCGGGAGGAGCTCCGGGAGGCGGGCCCCGGGGAGGCCGACGCCTCCCGATCCTCAGCCTCCGGGGGTCCCCTCCCAGGCGCCGGCTGCTGGGGTCGGGCCAGCCCCGAAAGCCAGGCCCGGGCCCGGGCCTGCTTGCTCAGCCTTCCGTTGCCAGGGGCCTGAGCCTGGGGGCCTCCCCATGGGGAACCCTGAGTCCCGCGCCACGAGTCCCCCGACCGTCCCGGCGACAACGGCACCTTTCGCTGCTTCGTCCTAGCCGCGGAGTCTGAGACCAGTCCGTTTCCCCACAGAGGCCAGCCCCCGCCAGGGGCGCCCCGGCCGCCCGCCACGGCGGAGGCGGACGCCCGGCCACGGCGCCTCCATGCACTCTGCTCGGGGAAAACTCCCCGGCGCCGCGGCTGCCGGCCGCGCCCCATCGTCGCGGCTCGTTTTCCCGGTGGCCGCGACATGCCCCGAGCGAGAAAGGACCCTGCTCCACGAGGAACTGGGCGCTGACCAGGGCTGCCCAACGCCGGCCAATTCTCACGAGCGTACTGCCCAAATCGATCCCGATTTGGGCAGAACGCTCGTGAGAATTGGCCGGAAAACGCCCGGCGAACACACTTCGGGCACCACAGGGCCGCAGGGCGGCCCCCCCGGGGCCCTGTCCGGGATCGCGGGTCGTCGCGTTCCGGCACCGCCGGGAGGAGCTCCGGGAGGCGGGCCCCGGGGCGGCCGACGCCTCCCGCTCCTCAGCCTCCGGGGGTCCCCTCCCTGGCGCCGGCAGCTGGGGCCGGGCCAGCCCCGAAAGCCGGGCCCGGGCCCGGGCCTGCTTGCTCAGCCTTCCGTTGCCAGGGGCCTGAGCCTGGGGGCCTCCCCATGGGGAACCCTGAGTCCCGTGCCACGAGTCCCCCGACCGTCCCGGCGACAACGGCACCTTTCGCGGCTTCATCCTAGCCGCGGAGTCAGAGACCAGTCCGTTTCCCCACAGGGGCCAGCCCCCGCCAGGGGCGCCCCGGCCGCCCGCCACGGCGGAGGAGGACGCCCGGCCACGGCGCCTCCATGCACTCTTCTCGGTGAAAACTCCCCGCCGCCGCGGCTGCCGGCCGTGCCCCAACGTCGCGGCTCGTTTTCCGGGTGGCCGCGGCATGCCCCGAGCGAGAAAGGGCCCTGCTCCACGCGGAACTGGGCGCTGACCAGGGCTGCCCAACGCCGGCCAATTCTCACGAGCGTTCTGCCCAAATCGATCCCGATTTGGACAGAACGCTCGTGAGAATTGGCCGGAAAACGCCCGGCGAACACACTTCGGGCACCACAGGGCCGCAGGGCGGCCCCCCCGGGGCCCTGTCCGGGATCGCGGGTCGTCGCGTTCCGGCACCGCCGGGAGGAGCTCCGGGAGGCGGGACCCGGGGCGGCCGACGCCTCCCACTCCTCAGCCTCCGGGGGTCTCCTCTCTGGCGCCGGCAGCTGTGGCCGGGCCAGCCCCGAAAGCCGGGCCCGGGCCCGGGCCTGCTTGCTCAGCCTTCCGTTGCCAGGGGCCTGAGCCTGGGGGCCTCCCCATGGGGAACCCTGAGTCCCGCGCCACGAGTCCCCCGACCGTCCCGGCGACAACGGCACCTTTCGCGGCTTCGTCCTAGACGCGGAGTCAGAGACCAGTCCGTTTCCCCACAGAGGCCAGCCCCCTCCAGGGGCGCCCCGGCCGACCGCCACGGCGGAGGCGGACGCCCGGCCACGGCGCCTCCATGCACTCTGCTCGGGGAAAACTCCACACCGCCGCGGCTGACGGCCGCGCCCCTTCGTCGCGGCTCGTTTTCCGTGTGGCCGCGACATGCCCTGAGCAAGAAAGTGCCCTGCTCCACGCGGAACTGGGCGCTGACCAGGGCTGCCCAACGCCGGCCAATTCTCACGAGCGTTCTGCCCAAATCGATCCCGATTTGGGCAGAACGCTCGTGAGAATTGGCCGGAAAACGCCCGGCGAACACACTTCGGGCACCACAGGGCCGGAGGGCCGCCCCCCGGGGCCCTGTCCGGGATCGCGGGTCGTCGCATTCGGGCACCACCAGGAGGAGCTCCGGGAGGCGTGCCCCAGGGAGCCCGACGCCTCCCGCTCCTCAGCCTCCGGGGGTTCCCACCCTGGCGCCGGCCGCCGGGGCCGGGCCAGCCCCGAAATCCGGGCCCGGGCCCGGGCCTGTTTGCTCAGCCTTCCGTTACCAGGGGCCTGAGCGTGGGGGCCTCCGCATGGGGAACGCTGAGTCCCGCGCCACGAGCACCCCGACCCTCCCGGCGACAACGGCACCTTTCGCGGCTTCGTCCCAGCCATGGAGTGAGAGATCACTCCGTTCCCCCACAGAGGCCAGCCCCCTCCACGGGCGCCCCGGCCGCCCACCACAGCGGAGGCGGATGCCCGGCCACGGCGCCTCCATCCACTCTGCTCGGGGAAAACTCCCCGGCGCCGCGGCTGCCGGCCGCGCCCCATCGCCGCGGCTCGTTTTCCAGGTGGCCGCGACATGCCCCGAGCGAGAAAGGGCCCTGCTCCACGCGGAACTGGGCGCTGACCAGGGCTGCCCAACGCCGGACAATTCTCACGAGTGTTCTGCCCAAATCGATCCCGATTTGGGCACTAGGCTCGTGAGAATTGGCCGGAAAACGCTCGGCGAACACACTTCGGGCACCACAGGGCCGCAGGGCCGCCCCCCCGGGGCCCTGTCCGGGATCGCGGGTCGTCGCGTACCGTCACCGCCGGGAGGAGCTCCGGGAGGCGGGCCCCGGGGAGGCCGACGCCTCCCGCTCCTCAGCCTCCGGGGGTCCCCTCCCTGGCGCCGGCAGCTGGGGCCGGGCCGGCCCCGAAAGCCGGGCCCGGGCCGGGCCTGCTTCCTCAGCCTTCCGTTGCCAGGAGCCTGAGCCTGGGGGCCTCCCCATGGGGAACCCTGAGTCCCGCGCCTCGAGTCCCCCGACCGTCCCGGCGACAACGGCACCTTTCGCGGCTTCGTCCTAGCCGCGGAGTCAGAGACCAGTCCGTTTCCCCACAGAGGCCAGCCCCCTCCAGGGGCGCCCCGGCCGCCCGCTACGGCGGAGGCGGACGCCCGGCCACGGCGCCTCCATGCACTCTGCTCGGGGAAAACTCCCCGGCGCCGCGGCTGCCGGCCGCGCCCCATCGTCGCGGCTCGTTTTCCGGGTGGCCGCGACATGCCCCGAGCGAGAAAGGGCCCTGCTCCACGCGGAACTGGGCGCTGACCAGGGCTGCCCAAGGCCGGCCAATTCTCACGAGCGTTCTGCCAAAATCGATCCCGATTTGGGCAGAACGCTCGTGAGAATTGGCCGGAAAAAGCCCGGCGAACACACTTCGGGCACCACAGGGCCGCAGGGCGGCCCCCCCGGGGCCCTGTCCGGGATCGCGTGTCGTCGCGTTCCGGCACCGCCGGGAGGATCTCCGGGAGGCGGGACCCGGGGCGGCCGACGCCTCCCGCTCCTTAGCCTCCGGGGGTCCCCTCCCTGGCGCCGGCAGCTGGGGCCGGGCCAGCCCCGAAAGCCGGGCCCGGGCCCGGGCCTGCTTGCTCAGCCTTCCGTTGCCAGGGGCCTGAGCCTGGGGGCCTCCCCATGGGGAACCCTGAGTCCCGTGCCACGAGTCCCCCGACCGTCCCGGCGACAACGGCACCTTTCGCGGCTTCGTCCTAGCCGCGGAGTCAGAGACCAGTCCGTTTCCCCACAGAGGCCAGCCCCCTCCAGGGGCGCCCCGGCCGCCCGCCACGGCGGAGGCGGACGCCCGGCCACGGCGCCTCCATGCACTCTGCTCGGGGAAAACTCCCCGGCGCCGCGGCTGCCGGCCGCGCCCCATCGTCGCGGCTCGTTTTCCGGGTGGCCGCGGCATGCCCCGAGCGAGAAAGGGCCCTGCTCCACGCGGAACTGGGCGCTGACCAGGGCTGCCCAACGCCGGCCAATTCTCACGAGCGTTCTGCCCAAATCGATCCCGATTTGGGCAGAACGCTCGTGGAAATTGGCCGGAAAACGCCCGGCGAACACACTTCGGGCACCACAGAGCCGCAGGGGGGCCCCCCCGGGGCCCTGTCCGGGATCGCGAGTGGTCGCGTTCCGGCACCGCCGGGAGGAGCTCCGGGAGGCGTGCCCCGGTGAGGCCGGCTCCTCCCGCTCCTCAGCCTCCGGGGGTCCCCTCCCTGGCGCCGGCAGCTGGGGCCGGGCCAGCCCCGAAAGCCGGGCCCGGGCCCGGGCCTGCTTGCTCAGCCTTCCCTTGCCAGGGGCCTGAGCCTGGGGGCCTCCCCATGGGGAACACTGAGTCCCGCGCCACGAGTCCCCCGACCGTACCAGCGACAACCGCACCTTTCGCGGCTTCGTCTTGCCGCGGAGTCAGAGACCAGTCCGTTTCCCCACAGAGGTCAGCCCCCTCCTGGAGCGCCCCGGCCACCCGCCACGGCGGAGGCGGACGCCCGGCCACGGCGCCTCCATGCACTCTGCTCGGGGAAAACTCCTCAGCGCCGCGGCTGCCGGCCGCTCCCCATCGTCGCGGCTCGTTTTCCGGGTGGCCGCGACATGCCCCGAGCGAGAACGGGCCCTGCTCCACGCGGAACTGGGCGCTGACCAGGGCTGCCCAACGCCGGCCAATTCTCACGAGCGTTCTGCCCAAATCGATCCCGATTTGGGGAGAACGCTCGTGAGAATTGGCCGGAAAACGCCCGGCAAACACACTTCGGGCACCACAGGGCCGCAGGGCGGCCCCCCCGGGGCCCTGTCCGGGATCGCGGGTCGTCGCGTTCCGGCACCGCCGGGAGGAGCTCCGGGAGGCGGGCACCGGGGAGGCCGACGCCTCCCGCTCCTCAGCCTTCGGGGGTCCCCTCCCTGGCGCCGGCAGCTGGGGCCGGGCCAGCACCGAAAGTCGGGCCCGGGCCCGGGCCTGCTTGCTCAGCCTTCCGTTGCCAGGGACCTGAGCCTGGGGGCCTCCCCATGGGGAACCCTGAGTCCCGCGCCACGAGTCCCCCGACCGTCCCGGCGACAACGGCACCTTTCGCGGCTTCGTCCTAGCCGCGGAGTCAGAGACCAGTCCGTTTCCCCACAGAGGCCAGCCCCCTCCAGGGGCGCCCCGGCCGACCGCCACGGCGGAGGCGGACGCCCGGCCACGGCGCCTCCATGCACTCTGCTCGGGGAAAACTCCCCACCGCCGCGGCTGACGGCCGCGCCCCTTCGTCGCGGCTCGTTTTCCGGGTGGCCGCGACATGCCCCGAGCGAGAAAGGGCCCTGCTCCACGCGGAACTGGGCGCTGAGCAGGGCTGCCCAACGCCGGCCAATTCTCACGAGCGTTCTGCCCAAATCGATCCCGATTTGGGCAGAACGCTCGTGAGAATTGGCCGGAAAATGCCCGGCGAACACACTTCGGGCACCACAGGGCCGCAGGGCGGCCTCCCCGGGGCCCTGTCCGGGATCGCGGGTCGTCGCGTTCCGGCACCGCCGGGAGGAGCTCCGGGAGGCGGGCCCCGGGGAGGCCGACGCCTCCCGCTCCTCAGCCTCCGGGGGTCCCCTCCCCGGCGCCGGCAGCTGGGGCCGGGCCAGCCCCGAAAGCCGGGCCCGGGCCCGGGCCTGCTTGCTCAGCCTTCCGTTGCCAGGGGCCTGAGCCTGGGGGCCTCCCCATGGGGAACCCTGAGTCCCGCGCCACGAGTCCCCCGACCGTCCCGGCGACAACGGCACCTTTCGTGGCTTCGTCCTAGCCGCGGAGTCAGAGACCAGTCCGTTTCCCCACAGAGGCCAGCCCCCTCCAGGGGCGCCCCGGCCGCCCGCCACGGCGGAGGCGGACGCCCGGCCACGGCGCCTCCATGCACTCTGCTCGGGGAAAACTCCCCGGCGCCGCAGCTGCCGGCCGCGCCCCATCGTCGCGGCTCGTTTTCCGGGTGGCCGCGACATGCCCCGAGCGAGAAAGGGCACTGCTCCTCGCGGAACTGGGCGCTGACCAGGGCTGCCCAACGCCGGCCAATTCTCACGAGCGTTCTGCCCAAATCGATTTGGGCAGAACGCTCGTGAGAATTGGCCGGAAAACGCCCGGCAAACACACTTCGGGCACCACAGGGCCGCAGAGCGGCACCCCCGGGGCCCTGTCCGGGATCGCGGGTAGTCGCGTTCCTGCACCGCCGGGAGGAGCTCCGGGAGGCGTGCCCCGGGGAGGCCGACTCCTCCCGCTCCTCAGCCTCCGGGGGTCCCCTCCCTGGCGCCGGCAGCTAGGGCCGGGCAAGCCACGAAAGCCGGGCCCGGTCCCGGGCCTGCTTGCTCAGCCTTCCGTTGCCAGGGGCCTGAGCCTGGGGGCCTCCCCATGGGGAACCCTGAGTCCCACGCCACGAGTCCCCCGACTGTCCCGGCGACAACGGCACCTTTCGCGGCTTCATCCTAGCCGCGGAGTCAGAGACCAGTCCGTTTCCCCACAGAGGCCAGCCCCCTCCAGGGGCGCCCCGGCCACCCGCCACGGCGGAGGCGGACGCACGGCCATGGCGCCTCCATGCACTCTGCTCGGGGAAAACTCCCGGGGGCCGCAGCTGCCGGCCGTGCCCCATCGTCACGGCTCGTTTTCCGGGTGGCCGCGACATGCCCCGAGCGAGAAAGGGCCCTGCTCCACGCGGAACTAGGCGCTGACCAGGGCTGCCCAACGCCGGCCAATTCTCACGAGCGTTCTGCCCAAATCGATCCCGATTTGGGCAGAACGCTCGTGATAATTGGCCGGAAAACGCCCGGCGAACACACTTTGGGCACCACAGGGCTGCAGGGCGGCCCCCCCGGGTACCTGTCCAGGATCGCGGGTCGTCGCGTTCCGGCACTGCCGGGAGGAGCTCCGGGAGGCGTGCCCCGGGGAGGCCGTCGCCTCCCGCTCCTCAGCCTCCGGGGGTCCCCTCCCTGGCGCCGGCAGCTGGGGCCGGGCCAGCCCCGAAAGCCGGGCCCGGGCCCGGGCCTGCTTGCTCAGACTTCCGTTGCCAGGGGCCTGAGCCTGGGGGCCTCCCCATGGGGAACCCTGAGTCCCGCGCCACGAGTCCCCCGACCGTCCCGGCGACAACGGCACCTTTCGCGGCTTCGTCCTAGCCGCGGAGTCAGAGACCAGTCCGTTTCCCCACAGAGGCCAGCCCCCTCCAGGGGCGCCCCGGCCACCCGCCATGGCGGAGGCGGACGCCCGGTCACGGCGCCTGCATGCACTCTGCTCGGGGAAAACTCCCCGGCGCCGCGGCTGCCGGCCGCGCCCCATCGTCGCGGCTCGTTTTCCGGGTGGCCGCGACATGCCCCGAGCGAGAAAGGGCCCTGCTCCACGCGGAACTGGGCGCTGACCAGGGCTGCCCAACGCCGGCCAATTCTCACGAGCGTTCTGCCCAAATCGATCCCGATTTGGGCAGAACGCTCGTGAGAATTGGCCGGAAAACGCCCGGCGAACACACTTCGGGCACCACAGGGCCGCAGGGCGGCCCCCCCGGGGCCCTGTCCGGGATCGCGGGTCGTCGCGTTCAGGCACCGCCGGGAGGAGCTCCGGGAGGCGGGCCCCGGGGCGGCCGACGCCTCCCGCTCCTCACCCTCCGGGGGTCCCCTCCCTGGCGCCGGCAGCTGGGGCCGGGCCAGCCCCGAAAGCCGGGCCCGGGTCCGGGCCTGCTTGCTCAGCCTTCCGTTGCCAGGGGCCTGAGCCTGGGGGCCTCCCCATGGGGAACCCTGAGTCCCGCGCCACGAGTCCCCCGACCTTCCCGGCGACAACGGCACCTTTCGCGGCTTCGTCCTAGCCGCGGAGTCAGAGACCAGTCCGTTTCCCCACAGAGGCCAGCCCCCTCCAGGGGCGCCCCGGCCGCCCGCCACGGCGGAGGCAGACGCCCAGCCAGGGCGCCTCCATGCACTCTGCTCGGGGAAAACTCCCCGGCGCCGCGGCTGCCGGCCGCGCCCCATCGTCGCTGCTCGTTTTACGGGTGGCCGCGACATGCCCCGAGCGAGAAAGGGCCCTGTTCCACGCGGAACTGGGCGCTGACCAGGGCTGCCCAACGCCGGGCAATTCTCACGAGCGTTCTGCCCAAATCGATCCCGATTTGGGCAGAACGCTCGTGATAATTGGCCGGAAAACGCCGGCGAACACACTTCGGGCACCACAGGGCCGCAGGGCGTCCCCCCCGGGGCCCTGTCCGGGATCGCGGGTCGTCGCGTTCCGGCACCGCCGGGAGGAGCTCCGGGATGCGGGCCCCGGGGCGGCCGACGCCTCCCGCTCCTCAGCCTCCGAGGGTCCCCTCCCTGGCGCCGGCAGCTGGGGCCGGGCCAGCCCCGAAAGCCGGGCCCGGGCCCGGGCCTGCTTGCTCAGCCTTCCGTTGCCAGGGGCCTGAGCCTGGGGGCCTCCCCATGGGGAACCCTGAGTCCCACGCCACGAGTCCCCCGACCGTCCCGGCGACAACGGCACCTTTCGCGGCTTCGTCCTAGCCGCGGAGTCAGAGACCAGTCCGTTTCCCCACAGAGGCCAGCCCCCTCCAGGGGCGCCCCGGCCGCCCGCCACGGCGGAGGCGGACGCCCGGCCACGGCGCCTGCATGCACTCTGCTCGGGGAAAACTCCCCGGCGCCGCGGCTGCCGGCCGCGCCCCATCGTCGCGGCTCGTTTTCCGGGTGGCCGCGACATGCCCCGAGCGAGAAAGGGCCCTGCTCCACGCGGAACTGGGCGCTGACCAGGGCTGCCCAACGCCGGCCAATTCTCACGAGCGTTCTGCCCAAATCGATCCCGATTTGGGCAGAACGCTCGTGAGAATTGGCCGGAAAATGCCCGGCGAACACACTTCGGGCACCACAGGGCCGCAGGGCGGCCTCCCCGGGGCCCTGTCCGGGATCGCGGGTCGTCGCGTTCCGGCACCGCCGGGAGGAGGTCCGGGAGGCGGGCCCCGGGGAGGCCGACGCCTCCCGCTCCTCAGACTCCGGGGGTCCCCTCCCCGGCGCCGGCAGCTGGGGCCGGGCCAGCCCCGAAAGCCGGGCCCGGGCCCGGGCCTGCTTGCTCAGCCTTCCGTTGCCAGGGGCCTGAGCCTGGGGGCCTCCCCATGGGGAACCCTGAGTCCCGCGCCACGAGTCCCCCGACCGTCCCGGCGACAACGGCACCTTTCGTGGCTTCGTCCTAGCCGCGGAGTCAGAGACCAGTCCGTTTCCCCACAGAGGCCAGCCCCCTCCAGGGGCGCCCCGACCGCCCGCTACGGCGGAGGCGTACGCCCGGCCACGGCGCCTTCATGCACTCTGCTCGGGGAATACTCCCCGGCGCCGAGGCTGCCGGCCGCGCCCCATCGTCGCGGCTCGTTTTCCGGGTGGCCGCGACATGCCCCGAGCGAGAAAGGGCCCTGCTCCACGCGGAACTGGGCGCTGACCAGGGCTGCCCAACGCCGGCCAATTCTCACGAGCGTTCTGCCCAAATCGATCCCGATTTGGGCAGAACGCTCGTGAGAATTGGCTGGAAAACGCCTGGCGAAAACACTTCGGGCATCACAGGGCCACAGGGCGGCCCCCCCGGGGCCGCGTCCGGGATCGCGGGTCGTCGCGTTCCGGCACCGCCGGGAGGAGCTCCGGGAGGCGGGACCCGGGGCGGCCGACGCCTCCCACTCCTCAGCCTCCGGGGGTCCCCTCTCTGGCGCCGGCAGCTGTGGCCGGGCCAGCCCCAAAGCCGGGCCCGGGCCCGGGCCTGCTTGCTCAGCCTTCCGTTGCCAGGGGCCTGAGCCTGGGGGCCTCCCCATGGGGAACCCTGAGTCCCGCGCCACGAGTCCCCCGACCGTCCCGGCGACAACGGCACCTTTCGCGGCTTCGTCCTAGCCGCGGAGTCAGAGACCAGTCCGTTTCCCCACAGAGGCCAGCCCCCTCCAGGGGCGCCCCGGCCGCCCGCCACGGCGGATGGGGACGCCCGGCCACGGCGCCTCCATGCACTCTGCTCGGGGAAAACTCCCCGGCGCCGCGGCTGCCGGCCGCGCCCCATCATCGCGGCTCGTTTTCCGGGTGGCCGCGACATGCCCCGAGCGAGAAAGGGCCCTGCTCCACGCGGAACTAGGCGCAGACCAGGGCTGCCCAACGCCGGCCAATTCTCACGAGCGTTCTGCCCAAATCGATCCCGATTTGGGCAGAACGCTCGTGATAATTGGCCGGAAAACGCCCGGCGAACACACTTTGGGCACCACAGGGCCGCAGGGCGGCCCCCCCGGGTCCCTGTCCAGGATCGCGGGTCGTCGCGTTCCGGCACTGCCGGGAGGAGCTCCGGGAGGCGTGCCCCGGTGAGGCCGTCGCCTCCCGCTCCTCAGCCTCCGGGGTTCCCCTCCCTGGCGTCGGCAGCTGGGGCCGGGCCAGCCCCGAAAGCCGGGCCCGGGCCCGGGCCTGCTTGCTCAGCCTTCCGTTGCCAGGGGCCTGAGCCTGGGGGCCTCACATGGGGAACCCTGAGTCCCGCGCCACGAGTCCCCCGACCGTCCCGGCGACAACGGCACCTTTCGCGGCTTCGTCCTAGCCGCGGAGTCATAGACCAGTCCGTTTCCCCACAGAGGCCAGCCCCCTCCAGGGGCGCCCCGGCCGCCCGCCACGGCGGAGGCGGACGCCCGGCCACGGCGCCTCCATGCACTCTGCTCGGGTAAAACTCCCCGGCGCCGCGGCTGCCGGCCGCGCCCCATCGTCGCGGCTCGTTTTCCGGGTGGCCGCGACATGCCCCGAGCGAGAAAGGGCCCTGCTCCACGCGGAACTGGGCGCTGACCAGGGCTGCCCAACGCCGGCCAACTCTCACGAGCGTTCTGCCCAAATCGATCCCGATTTGGGCAGAACGCTCGTGAGAATTGGCCGGAAAACGCCCGGCGAACACACTTCGGGCACCACAGGGCCGCAGGGCGGCCCCCCCGGGGCCCTGTCCGGGATCGCGGGTCGTCTCTTTCCGGCACCGCTGGGAGGAGCTCCGGGAGGCGTGCCCCGGGGAGGCCGACTCCTCCCGCTCCTCAGCCTCCGGGGGTCCCCTCCCCGGCGCCGGCAGCTGGGGCCGGGCCAGCCCCGAAAGCCGGGCCCGGGCCCGGGCCTGCTTGCTCAGCCTTCCGTTGCCAGGGGCCTGAGCCTGCGGGCCTCCCCATGGGGAACCGTGAGTCCCGCGCCACGAGTCCCCCAACCGTCCCGGCGACAACGGCACCTTTCGCGGCTTCGTCCTAGCCGCGGAGTCAGAGACCAGTCCGTTTCCCCACAGAGGCCAGCCCCCTCCAGGGGCGCCCCGGCCGCCCGCCACGGCGGAGGCAGACGCCCGGCCACGGCGCCTCCATGCACTCTGCTCGGGAAAAACTCCCCGGCGCCGCGGCTGCCGGCCGCGCCCCATCGTCGTGGCTCGTTTTCCGGGTGGCCGCGGCATGCCCCGAGCGAGAAAGGGCCCTGCTCCACGCAGAACTGGGCGCTGAGCAGGGCTGCCCAACGCCGGCCAATTCTCACGAGCGTTCTGCCCAAATCGATCCCGATTTGGGCAGAACGCTCGTGAGAATTGGCCGGAAAATGCCCGGCGAACACACTTCGGGCACCACAGGGCCGCAGGGCGGCCTCCCCGGGGCCCTGTCCGGGATCGCGGGTCGTCGCTTTCCGGCACCGCCGGGAGGAGCTCCGGGAGGCGGGCCCCGGGGAGGCCGACGCCTCCCGCTCCTCAGCCTCCGGGGGTCCCCTCCCCGGCGCCGGCAGCTGGGGCCGGGCCAGCCCCGAAAGCCGGGCCCGGGCCCGGGCCTGCTTGCTCAGCCTTCCGTTCCCAGGGGCGTGAGCCTGGGGGCCTCCCCATGGGGAACCCTGAGTCCCGCGCCACGAGTCCCCCGACCGTCCCGGCGACATCGGCACCTTTCGTGGCTTCGTCCTAGCCGCGGAGTCAGAGACCAGTCCGTTTCCCCACAGAGGCCAGCCACCTCCAGGGGCGCCCCGGCCGCCCGCCACGGCGGAGGCGGACGCCCGGCCACGGCGCCTCCATGCACTCTGCTCGGGGAAAACTCCCCGGCGCCGCAGCTGCCGGCCGCGCCCCATCGTCGCGGCTCGTTTTCCGGGTGGCCGCGACATGCCCCGAGCAAGAAAGGGCCCTGCTCCTCGCGGAACTGGGCGCTGACCAGGGCTGCCCAACGCCGGCCAATTCTCACGAGCGTTCTGCCCAAATCGATTTGGGCAGAACGCTCGTGAGAATTGGCCGGAAAACGCCCGGCAAACACACTTCGGGCACCACAGGGCCGCAGAGCGGCACCCCCGGGGCCCTGTCCGGGATCGCGGGTAGTCGCGTTCCTGCACCGCCGGGAGGAGCTCCGGGAGGCGTGCCCCGGGGAGGCCGACTCCTTCCGCTCCTCAGCCTCCGGGGGTCCCCTCCCTGGCGCCGGCAGCTAGGGCCGGGCCAGCCCCGAAAGCCGGGCCCGGGCCCGGGCCTGCTTGCTCAGCCTTCCGTTGCCAGGGGCCTGAGCCTTGGGGCCTCCCCATGGGGAACCCTGAGTCCCGCGCCACGAGTCCCCCGACCGTCCCGGCGACAACGGCACCTTTCGCGGCTTCGTCCTAGCCGCGGAGTCAGAGACCAGTCCGTTTCCCCACAGAGGCCAGCCCCCTCCAGGGGCGCCCCGGCCGCCCGCCACGGCGGAGGCGGACGCACGGCCACGGCGCCTCCATGCACTCTGCTCGGGGAAAACTCCCCGGCGCCGCGGCTGCCGGCCGCGCCCCATCATCGCGGCTCGTTTTCCGGGTGGCCGCGACATGCCCCGAGCGAGAAAGGGCCCTGCTCCACGCGGAACTAGGCGCAGACTAGGGCTGCCCAACGCCGGCCAATTCTCACGAGCGTTCTGCCCAAATCGATCCCGATTTGGGCAGAACGCTCGTGATAATTGGCCGGAAAACGCCCGGCGAACACACTTTGGGCACCACAGGGCCGCAGGGCGGCCCCCCCGGGTCCCTGTCCAGGATCGCGGGTCGTCGCGTTCCGGCACTGCCGGGAGGAGCTCCGGGAGGCGTGCCCCGGTGAGGCCGTCGCCTCCCGCTCCTCAGCCTCCGGGGGTCCCCTCCCTGGCGCCGGCAGCTGGGGCCGGGCCAGCCCCGAAAGCCGGGCCCGGGCCCGGGCCTGCTTGCTCAGCCTTCCGTTGCCAGGGGCCTGAGCCTGGGGGCCTCACATGGGGAACACTGAGTCCCGCGCCACGAGTCCCCCGACCGTCCCGGCGACAACGGCACCTTTCGCGGCTTCGTCCTAGCCGCGGAGTCAGAGACCAGTCCATTTCCCCACAGAGGCCAGCCCCCTCCAGGGGCGCCCCGGCCGCCCGCCACGGCGGAGGCGGACGCCCGGCCACGGCGCCTCCATGCACTCTGCTCGGGTAAAACTCCCCGGCGCCGCGGCTGCCGGTCGCGCCCCATCGTCGCGGCTCGTTTTCCGGGTGGCCGCGACATGCCCCGAGCGAGAAAGGGCCCTGCTCCACGCGGAAATGGGCGCTGACCAGGGCTGCCCAACGCCGGCCAACTCTCACGAGCGTTCTGCCCAAATCGATCCCGATTTGGGCAGAACGCTCGTGAGAATTGGCCGGAAAACGCCCGGCGAACACACTTCGGGCACCACAGGGCCGCAGGGCGGCCCCCCCGGGGCCCTGTCCGGGATCGCGGGTCGTCTCTTTCCGACACCGCTGGGAGGAGCTCCGGGAGGCGTGCCCCGGGGAGGCCGACGCCTCCCGCTCCTCAGCCTCCGGGGGTCCCCTCCCCGGCGCCGGCAGCTGGGGCCGGGCCAGCCCCGAAAGCCGGGCCCGGGCCCGGGCCTGCTTGCTCAGCCTTCCGTTGCCAGGGGCCTGAGCCTGCGGGCCTCCCCATGGGGAACCCTGAGTCCCGCGCCACGAGTCCCCCAACCGTCCCGGCGACAACGGCACCTTTCGCGGCTTCGTCCTAGCCGCGGAGTCAGAGACCAGTCCGTTTCCCCACAGAGGCCAGCCCCCTCCAGGGGCGCCCCGGCCGCCCGCCACGGCGGAGGCGGACGCCCGGCCACGGCGCCTCCATGCACTCTGCTCGGGAAAAACTCCCCGGCGCCGCGGCTGCCGGCCGCGCCCCATCGTCGTGGCTCGTTTTCCGGGTGGCCGCGGCATGCCCCGAGCGAGAAAGGGCCCTGCTCCACGCAGAACTGGGCGCTGAGCAGGGCTGCCCAACGCCGGCCAATTCTCACGAGCGTTCTGCCCAAATCGATCCCGACTTGGGCAGAACGCTCGTGAGAATTGGCCGGAAAATGCCCGGCGAACACACTTCGGGCACCACAGGGCCGCAGGGCGGCCTCCCCGGGGCCCTGTCCGGGATCGCGGGTCGTCGCGTTCCGGCACCGCCGGGAGGAGCTCCGGGAGGGGGGCCCCGGGGAGGCCGATGCCTCCCGCTCCTCAGCCTCCGGGGGTCCCCTCCCCGGCGCCGGCAGCTGGGGCCGGGCCAGCCCCGAAAGCCGGGCCCGGGCCCGGGCCTGCTTGCTCAGCCTTCCGTTGCCAGGGGCCTGAGCCTGGGGGCCTCCCCATGGGGAACCCTGAGTCCCGCGCCACGAGTCCCCCGACCGTCCCGGCGACAACGGCACCTTTCGTGGCTTCATCCTAGCCACGGAGTCAGAGACCAGTCCGTTTCCCCACAGAGGCCAGCCCCCTCCAGGGGCGCCCCGGCCGCCCGCCACGGCGGAGGCGGACGCCCGGCCAGGGCGCCTCCATGCACTCTGCTCGGGGAAAACTCCCCGGCGCCGCAGCTGCCGGCCGCGCCCCATCGTCGCGGCTCGTTTTCCGGGTGGCCGCGACATGCCCCGAGCAAGAAAGGGCCCTGCTCCCCGCGGAACTGGGCGCTGACCAGGGCTGCCCAACGCCGGCCAATTCTCACGAGCGTTCTGCCCAAATCGATTTGGGCAGAACGCTCGTGAGAATTGGCCGGAAAACGCCCGGCAAACACACTTCGGGCACCACAGGGCCGCAGAGCGGCACCCCCGGGGCCCTGTCCGGGATCGCGGGTAGTCGCGTTCCTGCACCGCCGGGAGGAGCTCCGGGAGGCGTGCCCCGTGGAGGCCGACTCCTTCCGCTCCTCAGCCTCCGGGGGTCCCCTCCCTGGCGCCGGCAGCTAGGGCCGGGCCAGCCCCGAAAGCCGGGCCCGGGCCCGGGCCTGCCTGCTCAGCCTTCCGTTGCCAGGGGCCTGAGCCTTGGGGCCTCCCCATGGGGAACCCTGAGTCCCGCGCCACGAGTCCCCCGACCGTCCCGGCGACAACGGCACCTTTCGCGGCTTCGTCCTAGCCGCGGAGTCAGAGACCAGTCCGTTTCCCCACAGAGGCCAGCCCCCTCCAGGGGCGCCCCGGCCGCCCGCCACGGCGGAGGCGGACGCACGGCCACGGCGCCTCCATGCACTCTGCTCGGGGAAAACTCCCCGGCGCCGCGGCTGCCGGCCGCGCCCCATCGTCGCGGCTCGTTTTCCGGGTGGCCGCGACATGCCCCGAGCGAGAAAGGGCCCTGCTCCACGCGGAACTGGGCGCTGACCAGGGCTGCCCAACTCCGGCCAATTCTCACGAGCGTTCTGCCCAAATCGATCCCGATTTGGGCAGAACCCTCGTGAGAATTGGCCGGAAAACGCCCGGCGAACATACTTCGGGCACCACAGGGCCGCAGGGAGGCCCCCCCGGGGCCCTGTCCGGGATCGCGGGTCGTCTCTTTCCGGCACCGCCGGGAGGAGCTCCGGGAGGCGGGCCCCGGGGAGGCCGACGCCTCCCGCTCCTCAGCCTCCGGGGGTCCCCTCCCTGGCGCCGGCAGCTGATGCCGGGCCAGCCCCGAAAGCCGGGCCCGGGCCCGGGCCTGCTTGCTCAGCCTTCCGTTGCCAGGGGCCTGAGCCTGGGGGCCTCCCCATGGGGAACCCTGAGTCCCGCGCCATGAGTCCCCCGACCGTCCCGGCGACAACGGCACCTTTCGCGGCTTCGTCATGGCCGCGGAGTCAGAGACCAGTCCGTTTCCCCACAGAGGCCAGCCCCCTCCAGGGGCGCCCCGGCCGCCCGCCACGGCGGAGGCGGACGCCCGGCCACGGCGCCTCCATGCACTCTGCTCGGGGAAAACTCCCCGGCGCCGCGGCTGCCGGCCGCGCCCCATCGTCGCGGCTCGTTTTCCGGGTGGCCGCGACATGCCCCGAGCGAGAAAGGGCCCTGCTCCACGCGGAACTGGGCGCTGACCAGGGCTGCCCAACGCCGGACCATTCTCACGAGCGTTCTGCCCAAATCGATCCCGATTTGGGCACTACACTCGTGAGAATTGGCCGGAAAACGCCCGGCGAACACACTTCGGGCACCACAGGGCCGCAGGGCCGCCCCCCCGGGGCCCTGTCCGGGATCGCGGGTCGTCGCGTTCCGGCACCGCCGGGAGGAGCTCCGGGAGGCGGGCCCCGGGGAGGCCGACGCCTCCCGCTCCTCAGCCTCTGGGGGTCCCCTCCCTGGCGCCGGCAGCTGGGGCCGGGCCGGCCCCGAAAGCCGGGCCCGGGCCGGGCCTGCTTGCTCAGCCTTCTGTTGCCAGGAGCCTGAGCCTGGGGGCCTCCCCATGGGGAACCCTGAGTCCCGCGCCACGAGTCCCCCGACCGTCCCGGTGACAACGGCACCTTTCGCGGCTTTGTCCTAGACGCGGAGTGAGAGACCAGTCCGTTTCCCCACAGAGGCCAGCCCCCTCCAGGGGCGCCCCGGCCGCCCGCCACGGCGGAGGCGGATGCCCGGCCACGGCGCCTCCATGCACTCTGCTCGGGGAAAACTCCCCGGCGCCGCGGCTGCCGGCCGCGCCCCATCGTCGCGGCTCGTTTTCCAGGTGGCCGCGACATGCCCCGAGCGAGAAAGGGCCCTGCTCCACGCGGAACTGGGCGCTGACCAGGGCTGCCCAACGCCGGCCAATTCTCACGAGCGTTCTGCCCAAATCGATCCCGATTTGGGCAGAACGCTCGTGAGAATTGGCCGGAATACGCCCGGCGAACACACTTCGGGCACCACAGGGCCGCATGGCCGCCCCCCCAGGGCCCTGTCCGGGATCGCGGGTCGTCGCGTTCCGGCACCGCTGGGAGGAGCTCCGGGATGAGGGCCCCGGGGAGGACGACGCCTCCCGCTCCTCAGCCTCCGGGGGTCCCCTCCCTGGCGCCGGCAGCTGGGGCCGAGCCGGCCCCGAAATCCGGGCCCGGGCCCTGGCCTGCTTGCTCAACCTTCGGTTGCCAGGGGCCTTAGCCTGGGGGCCTCCCCATGGGGAACCCTGAGTCCCGCGCCACGAGTCCCCCGACCGTCCCGGCGACAACGGCACCTTTCGCGGCTTTGTCCTAGCCGAGGAGTGAGAGACCAGTCCGTTTCCCCACAGAGGCCAGCCCCATCCAGGGGCGCCCCGGCCGCCCGCCACGGCGGAGGCGGACGCCCGGCCACGGCGCCTGCATGCACTCTGCACGGGGAAAACTCCCCGGCGCCGCGGCTGCCGGCCGCGCCCCATCGTCGCGGCTCGTTTTCCGGGTGGCCGAGACATGCCCCGATCGAGAAAGGGCCCTGCTCCACACGGAACTGGGCGCTGAGCAGGGCTGCCCAACGCCGGCCAATTCTCACGAGCGTTCTGCCCAAATCGATCCCAATTTGGGCAGAACGCTCGTGAGAATTTGCCGGAAAATGCCCGGCGAACACACTTCGGGCACCACAGCGCCGCAGGGCGGCCTCCCCGGGGCCCTGTCCGGGATCGCGGGTCGTCGCGTTCCGGCACCGCCGGGAGGAGCTCCGGGAGGCGGGCCCCGGGGAGGCCGACGCCTCCCGCTCCTCAGCCTCCCGGGGTCCCCTCCCCGGCGCCGGCACCTGGGGCCGGGCCAGCCCCGAAAGCCGGGCCCGGGCCCGGGCCTGCTTGCTCAGCCTTCCTTTGCCAGGGGCCTGAGCCTGGGGGCCTCCGCATGGGGAACCCTGAGTCCCGCGCCACGAGTCCCCCGACCGTCCCGGCGACAACGGCACCTTTCGTGGCTTCGTCCTAGCCGCGGAGTCAGAGACCAGTCCGTTTCCCCACAGAGGCCAGCCCCCTCCAGGGGCGCCCCGGCCGCCCGCCACGGCGGAGGCGGACGCCCGGCCACGGCGCCTCCATGCACTCTGCTCGGGGAAAACTCCCCGGCGCCGCAGCTGCCGGCCGCGCCCCATCGTCGCGGCTCGTTTTCCGGGTGGCCGCGACATGCCCCGAGCGAGAAAGGGCACTGCTCCTCGCGGAACTGGGCGCTGACCAGGGCTGCCCAACGCCGGCCAATTCTCACGAGCGTTCTGCCCAAATCGATTTGGGCAGAACGCTCGTGAGAATTGGCCGGAAAACGCCCGGCAAACACACTTCGGGCACCACAGGGCCGCAGAGCGGCACCCCCGGGGCCCTGTCCGGGATCGCGGGTAGTCGCGTTCCTGCACCGCCGGGAGGAGCTCCGGGAGGCGTGCCCCGGGGAGGCCGACTCGTCCCGCTCCTCAGCCTCCGGGGGTCCCCTCCCTGGCGCCGGCAGCTAGGGCCGGGCAAGCCACGAAAGCCGGGCCCGGGCCCGGGCCTGCTTGCTCAGCCTTCCGTTGCCAGGGGCCTGAGCCTGGGGGCCTCCCCATGGGGAACCCTGATTCCCACGCCACGAGTCCCCCGACTGTCCCGGCGACAACGGCACCTTTCGCGGCTTCATCCTAGCCGCGGAGTCAGAGACCAGTCCGTTTCCCCACAGAGGCCAGCCCCCTCCAGGGGCGCCCCGGCCACCCGCCACGGCGGAGGCGGACGCACGGCCATGGCGCCTCCATGCACTCTGCTCGGGGAAAACTCCCGGGGGCCGCAGCTGCCGGCCGTGCCCCATCGTCACGGCTCGTTTTCCGGGTGGCCGCGACATGCCCCGAGCGAGAAAGGGCCCTGCTCCACGCGGAACTAGGCGCTGACCAGGGCTGCCCAACGCCGGCCAATTCTCACGAGCGTTCTGCCCAAATCGATCCCGATTTGGGCAGAACGCTCGTGATAATTGGCCGGAAAACGCCCGGCGATCACACTTTGGGCACCACAGGGCTGCAGGGCGGCCCCCCCGGGTCCCTGTCCAGGATCGCGGGTCGTCGCGTTCCGGCACTGCCGGGAGGAGCTCCGGGAGGCGTGCCCCGGGGAGGCCGTCGCCTCCCGCTCCTCAGCCTCCGGGGGTCCCCTCCCTGGCGCCGGCAGCTGGGGCCGGGCCAGCCCCGAAAGCCGGGCCCGGGCCCGGGCCTGCTTGCTCAGACTTCCGTTGCCAGGGGCCTGAGCCTGGGGGCCTCCCCATGGGGAACCCTGAGTCCCGCGCCACGAGTCCCCCGACCGTCCCGGCGACAACGGCACCTTTCGCGGCTTCGTCCTAGCCGCGGAGTCAGAGACCAGTCCGTTTCCCCACAGAGGCCAGCCCCCTCCAGGGGCGCCCCGGCCACCCGCCATGGCGGAGGCGGACGCCCGTTCACGGCGCCTGCATGCACTCTGCTCGGGGAAAACTCCCCGGCGCCGCGGCTGCCGGCCGCGCCCCATCGTCGCGGCTCGTTTTCCGGGTGGCCGCGACATGCCCCGAGCGAGAAAGGGCCCTGCTCCACGCGGAACTGGGCGCTGACCAGGGCTGCCCAACGCCGGCCAATTCTCACGAGCGTTCTGCCCAAATCGATCCCGATTTGGGCAGAACGCTCGTGAGAATTGGCCGGAAAACGCCCGGCGAACACACTTCGGGCACCACAGGGCCGCAGGGCGGCCCCCCCGGGGCCCTGTCCGGGATCGCGGGTCGTCGCGTTCCGGCACCGCCGGGAGGAGCTCCGGGAGGCGGGCCCCGGGGCGGCCGACGCCTCCCGCTCCTCAGCCTCCGGGGGTCCCCTCCCTGGCGCCGGCAGCTGGGGCCGGGCCAGCCCCGAAAGCCGGGCCCGGGCCCGGGCCTGCTTGCTCAGCCTTCCGTTGCCAGGGGCCTGAGCCTGGGGGCCTCCCCATGGGGAACCCTGAGTCCCGCGCCACGAGTCCCCCGACCTTCCCGGCGACAACGGCACCTTTCGCGGCTTCGTCCTAGCCGCGGAGTCAGAGACCAGTCCGTTTCCCCACAGAGGCCAGCCCCCTCCAGGGGCGCCCCGGCCGCCCGCCACGGCGGAGGCGGACGCCCGGCCACGGCGCCTCCATGCACTCTGCTCGGGTAAAACTCCCCGGCGCCGCGGCTGCCGGCCGCGCCCCATCGTCGCGGCTCGTTTTCCGGGTGGCCGCGACATGCCCCAAGCGAGAAAGGGCCCTGCTCCACGCGGAACTGGGCGCTGACCAGGGCTGCCCAACGCCGGCCAATTCTCACGAGCGTTCTGCCCAAATCGATTTGGGCAGAACGCTCGTGAGAATTGGTCGGAAAACGCCCGGGAAACACACTTCGGGCACCACAGGGCCGCAGAGCGGCACCCCCGGGGCCCTGTCCGGGATCGCGGGTAGTCGCGTTCCTGCACCGCCGGGAGGAGCTCCGGGAGGCGTGCCCCGGGGAGGCCGACTCCTTCCGCTCCTCAGCCTCCGGGGGTCCCCTCCCTGGCGCCGGCAGCTAGGGCCGGGCCAGCCCCGAAAGCCGGGCCCGGGCCCGGGCCTGCTTGCTCAGCCTTCCGTTGCCAGGGGCCTGAGCCTTGGGGCCTCCCCATGGGGAACCCTGAGTCCCGCGCCACGAGTCCCCCGACCGTCCCGGCGACAACGGCACCTTTCGCGGCTTCGTCCTAGCCGCGGAGTCAGAGACCAGTCCGTTTCCCCACAGAGGCCAGCCCCCTCCAGGGGCGCCCCGGCCGCCCGCCACGGCGGATGGGGACGCCCGGCCACGGCGCCTCCATGCACTCTGCTCGGGGAAAACTCCCCGGCGCCGCGGCTGCCGGCCGCGCCCCATCATCGCGGCTCGTTTTCCGGGTGGCCGCGACATGCCCCGAGCGAGAAAGGGCCCTGCTCCACGCGGAACTAGGCGCAGACCAGGGCTGCCCAACGCCGGCCAATTCTCACGAGCGTTCTGCCCAAATCGATCCCGATTTGGGCAGAACGCTCGTGATAATTGGCCGGAAAACGCCCGGCGAACACACTTTGGGCACCACAGGGCCGCAGGGCGGCCACCCCGGGTCCCTGTCCAGGATCGCGGGTCGTCGCGTTCCGGCACTGCCGGGAGGAGCTCCGGGAGGCGTGCCCCGGTGAGGCCTTCGCCTCCCGCTCCTCAGCCTCCGGGGGTCCCCTCCCTGGCGCCGGCAGCTGGGGCCGGGCCAGCCCCGAAAGCCGGGCCCGGGCCCGGGCCTGCTTGCTCAGCCTTCCGTTGCCAGGGGCCTGAGCCTGGGGGCCTCACATGGGGAACCCTGAGTCCCGCGCCACGAGTCCCCCGACCGTCCCGGCGACAACGGCACCTTTCGCGGCTTCGTCCTAGCCGCGGAGTCATAGACCAGTCCGTTTCCCCACAGAGGCCAGCCCCCTCCAGGGGCGCCCCGGCCGCCCGCCACGGCGGAGGCGGACGCCCGGCCACGGCGCCTCCATGCACTCTGCTCGGGTAAAACTCCCCGGCGCCGCGGCTGCCGGCCGCGCCCCATCGTCGCGGCTCGTTTTCCGGGTGGCCGCGACATGCCCCGAGCGAGAAAGGGCCCTGCTCCACGCGGAACTGGGTGCTGACCAGGGCTGCCCAACGCCGGCCAACTCTCACGAGCGTTCTGCCCAAATCGATCCCGATTTGGGCAGAACGCTCGTGAGAATTGGCCGGAAAACGCCCGGCGAACACACTTCGGGCACCACAGGGCCGCCGGGCGGCCCCCCCGGGGCCCTGTCCGGGATCGCGGGTCATCTCTTTCCGGCACCGCTGGGAGGAGCTCCGGGAGGCGTGCCCCGGGGAGGCCGACTCCTCCCGCTCCTCAGCCTCCGGGGGTCCCCTCCCCGGCGCCGGCAGCTGGGGCCGGGCCAGCCCCGAAAGCCGGGCCCGGGCCCGGGCCTGCTTGCTCAGCCTTCCGTTGCCAGGGGCCTGAGCCTGCGGGCCTCCCCATGGGGAACCCTGAGTCCCGCGCCACGAGTCCCCCAACCGTCCCGGCGACAACGGCACCTTTCGCGGCTTCGTCCTAGCCGCGGAGTCAGAGACCAGTCCGTTTCCCCACAGAGGCCAGCCCCCTCCAGGGGCGCCCCGGCCGCCCGCCACGGCGGAGGCGGACGCCCGGCCACGGCGCCTCCATGCACTCTGCTCGGGAAAAACTCCCCGGCGCCGCGGCTGCCGGCCGCGCCCCATCGTCGTGGCTCGTTTTCCGGGTGGCCGCGGCATGCCCCGAGCGAGAAAGGGCCCTGCTCCACGCAGAACTGGGCGCTGAGCAGGGCTGCCCAACGCCGGCCAATTCTCACGAGCGTTCTGCCCAAATCGATCCCGATTTGGGCAGAACGCTCGTGAGAATTGGCCGGAAAATGCCCGGCGAACACACTTCGGGCACCACAGGGCCGCAGGGCGGCCTCCCCGGGGCCCTGTCCGGGATCGCGGGTCGTCGCGTTCCGGCACCGCCGGGAGGAGCTCCGGGAGGGGGGCCCCGGGGAGGCCGACGCCTCCCGCTCCTCAGCCTCCGGGGGTCCCCTCCCCGGGCCGGCAGCTGGGGCCGGGCCAGCCCCGAAAGCCGGGCCCGGGCCCGGGCCTGCTTGCTCAGCCTTCCGTTGCCAGGGGCCTGAGCCTGGGGGCCTCCCCATGGGGAACCCTGAGTCCCGCGCCACGAGTCCCCCGACCGTCCCGGCGACAACGGCACCTTTCGTGGCTTCATCCTAGCCGCGGAGTCAGAGACCAGTCCGTTTCCCCACAGAGGCCAGCCCCCTCCAGGGGCGCCCCGGCCGCCCGCCACGGCGGAGGCGGACGCCCGGCCAGGGCGCCTCCATGCACTCTGCTCGGGGAAAACTCCCCGGCGCCGCAGCTGCCGGCCGCGCCCCATCGTCGCGGCTCGTTTTCCGGGTGGCCGCGACATGCCCCGAGCAAGAAAGGGCCCTGCTCCCCGCGGAACTGGGCGCTGACCAGGGCTGCCCAACGCCGGCCAATTCTCACGAGCGTTCTGCCCAAATCGATTTGGGCAGAACGCTCGTGAGAATTGGCCGGAAAACGCCCAGCAAACACACTTCGGGCACCACAGGGCCGCAGAGCGGCACCCCCGGGGCCCTGTCCGGGATCGCGGGTAGTCGCGTTCCTGCACCGCCGGGAGGAGCTCCGGGAGGCGTGCCCCGTGGAGGCCGACTCCTTCCGCTCCTCAGCCTCCGGGGGTCCCCTCCCTGGCGCCGGCAGCTAGGGCCGGGCCAGCCCCGAAAGCCGGGCCCGGGCCCGGGCCTGCCTGCTCAGCCTTCCGTTGCCAGGGGCCTGAGCCTTGGGGCCTCCCCATGGGGAACCCTGAGTCCCGCGCCACGAGTCCCCCGACCGTCCCGGCGACAACGGCACCTTTCGCGGCTTCGTCCTAGCCGCGGAGTCAGAGACCAGTCCGTTTCCCCACAGAGGCCAGCCCCCTCCAGGGGCGCCCCGGCCGCCCGCCACGGCGGAGGCGGACGCACGGCCACGGCGCCTCCATGCACTCTGCTCGGGGAAAACTCCCCGGCGCCGCGGCTGCCGGCCGCGCCCCATCGTCGCGGCTCGTTTTCCGGGTGGCCGCGACATGCCCCGAGCGAGAAAGGGCCCTGCTCCACGCGGAACTGGGCGCTGACCAGGGCTGCCCAACTCCGGCCAATTCTCACGAGCGTTCTGCCCAAATCGATCCCGATTTGGGCAGAACCCTCGTGAGAATTGGCCGGAAAACGCCCGGCGAACATACTTCGGGCACCACAGGGCCGCAGGGAGGCCCCCCCGGGGCCCTGTCCGGGATCGCGGGTCGTCTCTTTCCGGCACCGCCGGGAGGAGCTCCGGGAGGCGGGCCCCGGGGAGGCCGACGCCTCCCGCTCCTCAGCCTCCGGGGGTCCCCTCCCTGGCGCCGGCAGCTGATGCAGGGCCAGCCCCGAAAGCCGGGCCCGGGCCCGGGCCTGCTTGCTCAGCCTTCCGTTGCCAGGGGCCTGAGCCTGGGGGCCTCCCCATGGGGAACCCTGAGTCCCACGCCACGAGTCCCCCGACTGTCCCGGCGACAACGGCACCTTTCGCGGCTTTGTCCTAGCCGAGGAGTGAGAGACCAGTCCGTTTCCCCACAGAGGCCAGCCCCATCCAGGGGCGCCCCGGCCGCCCGCCACGGCGGAGGCGGACGCCCGGCCACGGCGCCTGCATGCACTCTGCTCGGGGAAAACTCCCCGGCGCCGCGGCTGCCGGCCGCGCCCCATCGTCGCGGCTCGTTTTCCGGGTGGCCGAGACATGCCCCGATCGAGAAAGGGCCCTGCTCCACGCGGAACTGGGTGCTGAGCAGGGCTGCCCAACGCCGGCCAATTCTCACGAGCGTTCTGCCCAAATCGATCCCAATTTGGGCAGAACGCTCGTGAGAATTTGCCGGAAAATGCCCGGCGAACACACTTCGGGCACCACAGGGCCGCAGGGCGGCCTCTCCGGGGCCCTGTCCGGGATCGCGGGTCGTCGCGTTCCGGCACCGCCGGGAGGAGCTCCGGGAGGCGGGCCCCGGGGAGGCCGACGCCTCCCGCTCCTCAGCCTCCGGGGGTCCCCTCCCCGGCGCCGGCAGCTGGGGCCGGGCCAGCCCCGAAAGCCGGGCCCGGGCCCGGGCCTGCTTGCTCAGCCTTCCTTTGCCAGGGGCCTGAGCCTGGGGGCCTCCGCATGGGGAACCCTGAGTCCCGCGCCACGAGTCCCCCGACCGTCCCGGCGACAACGGCACCTTTCGTGGCTTCGTCCTAGCCGCGGAGTCAGAGACCAGTCCGTTTCCCCACAGAGGCCAGCCCCCTCCAGGGGCGCCCCGGCCGCCCGCCACGGCGGAGGCGGACGCCCGGCCACGGCGCCTCCATGCACTCTGCTCGGGGAAAACTCCCCGGCGCCGCAGCTGCCGGCCGCGCCCCATCGTCGCGGCTCGTTTTCCGGGTGGCCGCGACATGCCCCGAGCGAGAAAGGGCACTGCTCCTCGCGGAACTGGGCGCTGACCAGGGCTGCCCAACGCCGGCCAATTCTCACGAGCGTTCTGCCCAAATCGATTTGGGCAGAACGCTCGTGAGAATTGGCCGGAAAACGCCCGGCAAACACACTTCGGGCACCACAGGGCCGCAGAGCGGCACCCCCGGGGCCCTGTCCGGGATCGCGGGTAGTCGCGTTCCTGCACCGCCGGGAGGAGCTCCGGGAGGCGTGCCCCGGGGAGGCCGACTCGTCCCGCTCCTCAGCCTCCGGGGGTCCCCTCCCTGGCGCCGGCAGCTAGGGCCGGGCAAGCCACGAAAGCCGGGCCCGGGCCCGGGCCTGCTTGCTCAGCCTTCCGTTGCCAGGGGCCTGAGCCTGGGGGCCTCCCCATGGGGAACCCTGAGTCCCACGCCACGAGTCCCCCGACTGTCCCGGCGACAACGGCACCTTTCGCGGCTTCATCCTAGCCGCGGAGTCAGAGACCAGTCCGTTTCCCCACAGAGGCCAGCCCCCTCCAGGGGCGCCCCGGCCACCCGCCACGGCGGAGGCGGACGCACGGCCATGGCGCCTCCATGCACTCTGCTCGGGGAAAACTCCCGGGGGCCGCAGCTGCCGGCCGTGCCCCATCGTCACGGCTCGTTTTCCGGGTGGCCGCGACATGCCCCGAGCGAGAAAGGGCCCTGCTCCACGCGGAACTAGGCGCTGACCAGGGCTGCCCAACGCCGGCCAATTCTCACGAGCGTTCTGCCCAAATCGATCCCGATTTGGGCAGAACGCTCGTGATAATTGGCCGGAAAACGCCCGGCGAACACACTTTGGGCACCACAGGGCTGCAGGGCGGCCCCCCCGGGTCCCTGTCCAGGATCGCGGGTCGTCGCGTTCCGGCACTGCCGGGAGGAGCTCCGGGAGGCGGGCCCCGGGGAGGCCGTCGCCTCCCGCTCCTCAGCCTCCGGGGGTCCCCTCCCTGGCGCCGGCAGCTGGGGCCGGGCCAGCCCCGAAAGCCGGGCCCGGGCCCGGGCCTGCTTGCTCAGACTTCCGTTGCCAGGGGCCTGAGCCTGGGGGCCTCCCCATGGGGAACCCTGAGTCCCGCGCCACGAGTCCCCCGACCGTCCCGGCGACAACGGCACCTTTCGCGGCTTCGTCCTAGCCGCGGAGTCAGAGACCAGTCCGTTTCCCCACAGAGGCCAGCCCCCTCCAGGGGCGCCCCGGCCACCCGCCATGGCGGAGGCGGACGCCCGTTCACGGCGCCTGCATGCACTCTGCTCGGGGAAAACTCCCCGGCGCCGCGGCTGCCGGCCGCGCCCCATCGTCGCGGCTCGTTTTCCGGGTGGCCGCGACATGCCCCGAGCGAGAAAGGGCCCTGCTCCACGCGGAACTGGGCGCTGACCAGGGCTGCCCAACGCCGGCCAATTCTCACGAGCGTTCTGCCCAAATCGATCCCGATTTGGGCAGAACGCTCGTGAGAATTGGCCGGAAAACGCCCGGCGAACACACTTCGGGCACCACAGGGCCGCAGGGCGGCCCCCCCGGGGCCCTGTCCGGGATCGCGGGTCGTCGCGTTCCGGCACCGCCGGGAGGAGCTCCGGGAGGCGGGCCCCGGGGCGGCCGACGCCTCCCGCTCCTCAGCCTCCGGGGGTCCCCTCCCTGGCGCCGGCAGCTGGGGCCGGGCCAGCCCCGAAAGCCGGGCCCGGGCCCGGGCCTGCTTGCTCAGCCTTCCGTTGCCAGGGGCCTGAGCCTGGGGGCCTCCCCATGGGGAACCCTGAGTCCCGCGCCACGAGTCCCCCGACCTTCCCGGCGACAACGGCACCTTTCGCGGCTTCGTCCTAGCCGCGGAGTCAGAGACCAGTCCGTTTCCCCACAGAGGCCAGCCCCCTCCAGGGGCGCCCCGGCCGCCCGCCACGGCGGAGGCAGACGCCCGGCCAGGGCGCCTCCATGCACTCTGCTCGGGGAAAACTCCCCGGCGCCGCGGCTGCCGGCCGCGCCCCATCGTCGCTGCTCGTTTTACGGGTGGCCGCGACATGCCCCGAGCGAGAAAGGGCCCTGTTCCACGCGGAACTGGGCGCTGACCAGGGCTGCCCAACGCCGGCCTATTCTCACGAGCGTTCTGCCCAAATCGATCCCGATTTGGGCAGAACGCTCGTGATAATTGGCCGGAAAACGCCGGTGAACACACTTCGGGCACCACAGGGCCGCAGGGCGTCCCCCCCGGGGCCCTGTCCGGGATCGCGGGTCGTCGCGTTCCGGCACCGCCGGGAGGAGCTCCGGGATGCGGGCCCCGGGGCGGCCGACGCCTCCCGCTCCTCAGCCTCCGAGGGTCCCCTCCCTGGCGCCGGCAGCTGGGGCCGGGCCAGCCCCGAAAGCCGGGCCCGGGCCCGGGCCTGCTTGCTCAGCCTTCCGTTGCCAGGGGCCTGAGCCTGGGGGCCTCCCCATGGGGAACCCTGAGTCCCGCGCCACGAGTCCCCCGACCGTCCCGGCGACAACGGCACCTTTCGTGGCTTCGTCCTAGCCGCGGAGTCAGAGACCAGTCCGTTTCCCCACAGAGGCCAGCCCCCTCCAGGGGCGCCCCGGCCGCCCGCCACGGCGGAGGCGGACGCCCGGCCACGGCGCCTCCATGCACTCTGCTCGGGGAAAACTCCCCGGCGCCGCAGCTGCCGGCCGCGCCCCATCGTCGCGGCTCGTTTTCCGTGTGGCCGCGACATGCCCCGAGCGAGAAAGGGCACTGCTCATCGCGGAACTGGGCGCTGACCAGGGCTGCCCAACGCCGGCCAATTCTCACGAGCGTTCTGCCCAAATCGATCCCGATTTGGGCAGAACGCTCGTGAGAATTGGCCGGAAAACGCCCGGCGAACACACTTCGGGCACCACAGGGCCGCAGGGCGGCCCCCCGGGGCCCTGTCCGGGATCGCGGGTCGTCGCGTTCCGGCACCGCCGGGAGGAGCTCCGGGAGGCGGGCCCCGGGGCGGCCGACGCCTCCCGCTCCTCAGCCTCTGGGGGTCCCCTCCCTGGCGCCGGCAGCTGGGGCCGGGCCAGCCCCGAAAGCCGGGCCCGGGCCCGGGCCTGCTTGCTCAGCCTTCCGTTGCCAGGGGCCTGAGCCTGGGGGCCTCCCCATGGGGAACCCTGAGACCCGCGGCACGAGTCCCCCGACCGTCCCGGCGACAACGGCACCTTTCGCGGCTTCGTCCTAGCCGCGGAGTCAGAGACCAGTCCGTTTCCCCACAGAGGCCAGCCCCCTCCAGGGGTGCCCCGACCGCCCGCTACGGCGGAGGCGTACGCCCGGCCACGGCGCCTTCATGCACTCTGCTCGGGGAATACTCCCCGGCGCCGAGGCTGCCGGCCGCGCCCCATCGTCGCGGCTCGTTTTCCGGGTGGCCGCGACATGCCCCGAGCGAGAAAGGGCCCTGCTCCACGCGGAACTGGGCGCTGACCAGGGCTGCCCAACGCCGGCCAATTCTCACGAGCGTTCTGCCCAAATCGATCCCGATTTGGGCAGAACGCTCGTGAGAATTGGCTGGAAAACGCCTGGCGAAAACACTTCGGGCATCACAGGGCCGCAGGGCGGCCCCCCCGGGGCCGCGTCCGGGATCACGGGTCGTCGCGTTCCGGCACCGCCGGGAGGAGCTCCGGGAGGCGGGCCCCGGGGCGGACGACGCCTCCCGCTCCTCAGCCTCCGGGGGTCCCCTCCCTGGCGCCGGCAGCTGGGGCCGGGCCAGCCCCGAAAGCCGGGCCCTGGCCCGGGCCTGCTTGCTCAGCCTTCCGTTGCCAGGGGCCTGAGCCTGGGGGCCTCCCCATGGGGAACCCTGAGTCCCGTGCCACGAGTCCCCCGACCTTCCCGGCGACAACGACACCTTTCGCGGCTTCGTCCTAGCCGCGGAGTCAGAGACCAGTCCGTTTCCCCACAGAGGCCAGCCCCCTCCAGGGGCGCCCCGGCCGCCCGCCACGGCGGAGCCGGACGCCCGGCCACGGCGCCTCCATGCACTCTGCTCGGGAAAAACTCCCCGGCGCCGCGGCTGCCGGCCGCGCCCCATCGTCGTGGCTCGTTTTCCGGGTGGCCGCGGCATGCCCCGAGCGAGAAAGGGCCCTGCTCCACGCAGAACTGGGCGCTGAGCAGGGCTGCCCAACGCCGGCCAATTCTCACGAGCGTTCTGCCCAAATCGATCCCGATTTGGGCACTACACTCGTGAGAATTGGCCGGAAAACACCCGGCGAACACACTTCGGGCACCACAGGCCCGCAGGGCCGCCCCCCCGGGGCCCTGTCCGGGATCGCGGGTCGTCGCGTTCCGGCACCGCCGGGAGGAGCTCCGGGAGGCGGGACCCGGGGCGGCCGACGCCTCCCACTCCTCAGCCTCCGGGGGTCCCCTCTCTGGCGCCGGCAGCTGTGGCCGGGCCAGCCCCAAAGCCGGGCCCGGGGGCGGGCCTGCTTGCTCAGCCTTCCGTTGCCAGGGGCCTGAGCCTGGGGGCCTCCCCATGGGGAACCCTGAGTCCCGCGCCACGAGTCCCCCGACCGTCCCGGCGACAACGGCACCTTTCGCGGCTTCGTCCTAGCCGCGGAGTCAGAGACCAGTCCGTTTCCCCACAGAGGCCAGCCCCCTCCAGGGGCGCCCCGGCCGCCCGCCACGGCGGATGGGGACGCCCGGCCACGGCGCCTCCATGCACTCTGCTCGGGGAAAACTCCCCGGCGCCGCGGCTGCCGGCCGCGCCCCATCATCGCGGCTCGTTTTCCGGGTGGCCGCGACATGCCCCGAGCGAGAAAGGGCCCTGCTCCACGCGGAACTAGGCGCAGACCAGGGCTGCCCAACGCCGGCCAATTCTCACGAGCGTTCTGCCCAAATCGATCCCGATTTGGGCAGAACGCTCGTGATAATTGGCCGGAAAACGCCCGGCGAACACACTTTGGGCACCACAGGGCCGCAGGGCGGCCACCCCGGGTCCCTGTCCAGGATCGCGGGTCGTCGCGTTCCGGCACTGCCGGGAGGAGCTCCGGGAGGCGTGCCCCGGTGAGGCCGTCGCCTCCCGCTCCTCAGCCTCCGGGGGTCCCCTCCCTGGCGCCGGCAGCTGGGGCCGGGCCAGCCCCGAAAGCCGGGCCCGGGCCCGGGCCTGCTTGCTCAGCCTTCCGTTGCCAGGGGCCTGAGCCTGGGGGCCTCACATGGGGAACCCTGAGTCCCGCGCCACGAGTCCCCCGACCGTCCCGGCGACAACGGCACCTTTCGCGGCTTCGTCCTAGCCGCGGAGTCATAGACCAGTCCGTTTCCCCACAGAGGCCAGCCCCCTCCAGGGGCGCCCCGGCCGCCCGCCACGGCGGAGGCGGACGCCCGGCCACGGCGCCTCCATGCACTCTGCTCGGGTAAAACTCCCCGGCGCCGCGGCTGCCGGCCGCGCCCCATCGTCGCGGCTCGTTTTCCGGGTGGCCGCGACATGCCCCAAGCGAGAAAGGGCCCTGCTCCACGCGGAACTGGGCGCTGACCAGGGCTGCCCAACGCCGGCCAATTCTCACGAGCGTTCTGCCCAAATCGATTTGGGCAGAACGCTCGTGAGAATTGGCCGGAAAACGCCCGGGAAACACACTTCGGGCACCACAGGGCCGCAGAGCGGCACCCCCGGGGCCCTGTCCGGGATCGCGGGTAGTCGCGTTCCTGCACCGCCGGGAGGAGCTCCGGGAGGCGTGCCCCGGGGAGGCCGACTCCTTCCGCTCCTCAGCCTCCGGGGGTCCCCTCCCTGGCGCCGGCAGCTAGGGCCGGGCCAGCCCCGAAAGCCGGGCCCGGGCCCGGGCCTGCTTGCTCAGCCTTCCGTTGCCAGGGGCCTGAGCCTTGGGGCCTCCCCATGGGGAACCCTGAGTCCCGCGCCACGAGTCCCCCGACCGTCCCGGCGACAACGGCACCTTTCGCGGCTTCGTCCTAGCCGCGGAGTCAGAGACCAGTCCGTTTCCCCACAGAGGCCAGCCCCCTCCAGGGGCGCCCCGGCCGCCCGCCACGGCGGATGGGGACGCCCGGCCACGGCGCCTCCATGCACTCTGCTCGGGGAAAACTCCCCGGCGCCGCGGCTGCCGGCCGCGCCCCATCATCGCGGCTCGTTTTCCGGGTGGCCGCGACATGCCCCGAGCGAGAAAGGGCCCTGCTCCACGCGGAACTAGGCGCAGACCAGGGCTGCCCAACGCCGGCCAATTCTCACGAGCGTTCTGCCCAAATCGATCCCGATTTCGGCAGAACGCTCGTGATAATTGGCCGGAAAACGCCCGGCGAACACACTTTGGGCACCACAGGGCCGCAGGGCGGCCCCCCCGGGTCCCTGTCCAGGATCGCGGGTCGTCGCGTTCCGGCACTGCCGGGAGGAGCTCCGGGAGGCGTGCCCCGGTGAGGCCTTCGCCTCCCGCTCCTCAGCCTCCGGGGGTCCCCTCCCTGGCGCCGGCAGCTGGGGCCGGGCCAGCCCCGAAAGCCGGGCCCGGGCCCGGGCCTGCTTGCTCAGCCTTCCGTTGCCAGGGGCCTGAGCCTGGGGGCCTCACATGGGGAACCCTGAGTCCCGCGCCACGAGTCCCCCGACCGTCCCGGCGACAACGGCACCTTTCGCGGCTTCGTCCTAGCCGCGGAGTCATAGACCAGTCCGTTTCCCCACAGAGGCCAGCCCCCTCCAGGGGCGCCCCGGCCTCCCGCCACGGCGGAGGCGGACGCCCGGCCACGGCGCCTCCATGCACTCTGCTCGGGTAAAACTCCCCGGCGCCGCGGCTGCCGGCCGCGCCCCATCGTCGCGGCTCGTTTTCCGGGTGGCCGCGACATGCCCCGAGCGAGAAAGGGCCCTGCTCCACGCGGAACTGGGTGCTGACCAGGGCTGCCCAACGCCGGCCAACTCTCACGAGCGTTCTGCCCAAATCGATCCCGATTTGGGCAGAACGCTCGTGAGAATTGGCCGGAAAACGCCCGGCGAACACACTTCGGGCACCACAGGGCCGCCGGGCGGCCCCCCCGGGGCCCTGTCCGGGATCGCGGGTCGTCTCTTTCCGGCACCGCTGGGAGGAGCTCCGGGAGGCGTGCCCCGGGGAGGCCGACTCCTCCCGCTCCTCAGCCTCCGGGGGTCCCCTCCCCGGCGCCGGCAGCTGGGGCCGGGCCAGCCCCGAAAGCCGGGCCCGGGCCCGGGCCTGCTTGCTCAGCCTTCCGTTGCCAGGGGCCTGAGCCTGCGGGCCTCCCCATGGGGAACCCTGAGTCCCGCGCCACGAGTCCCCCAACCGTCCCGGCGACAACGGCACCTTTCGCGGCTTCGTCCTAGCCGCGGAGTCAGAGACCAGTCCGTTTCCCCACAGAGGCCAGCCCCCTCCAGGGGCGCCCCGGCCGCCCGCCACGGCGGAGGCGGACGCCCGGCCACGGCGCCTCCATGCACTCTGCTCGGGAAAAACTCCCCGGCGCCGCGGCTGCCGGCCGCGCCCCATCGTCGTGGCTCGTTTTCCGGGTGGCCGTGGCATGCCCCGAGCGAGAAAGGGCCCTGCTCCACGCAGAACTGGGCGCTGAGCAGGGCTGCCCAACGCCGGCCAATTCTCACGAGCGTTCTGCCCAAATCGATCCCGATTTGGGCAGAACGCTCGTGAGAATTGGCCGGAAAATGCCCGGCGAACACACTTCGGGCACCACAGGGCCGCAGGGCGGCCTCCCCGGGGCCCTGTCCGGGATCGCGGGTCGTCGCGTTCCGGCACCGCCGGGAGGAGCTCCGGGAGGGGGGCCCCGGGGAGGCCGACGCCTCCCGCTCCTCAGCCTCCGGGGGTCCCCTCCCCGGGCCGGCAGCTGGGGCCGGGCCAGCCCCGAAAGCCGGGCCCGGGCCCGGGCCTGCTTGCTCAGCCTTCCGTTGCCAGGGGCCTGAGCCTGGGGGCCTCCCCATGGGGAACCCTGAGTCCCGCGCCACGAGTCCCCCGACCGTCCCGGCGACAACGGCACCTTTCGTGGCTTCATCCTAGCCGCGGAGTCAGAGACCAGTCCGTTTCCCCACAGAGGCCAGCCCCCTCCAGGGGCGCCCCGGCCGCCCGCCACGGCGGAGGCGGACGCCCGGCCAGGGCGCCTCCATGCACTCTGCTCGGGGAAAACTCCCCGGCGCCGCAGCTGCCGGCCGCGCCCCATCGTCGCGGCTCGTTTTCCGGGTGGCCGCGACATGCCCCGAGCAAGAAAGGGCCCTGCTCCCCGCGGAACTGGGCGCTGACCAGGGCTGCCCAACGCCGGCCAATTCTCACGAGCGTTCTGCCCAAATCGATTTGGGCAGAACGCTCGTGAGAATTGGCCGGAAAACGCCCAGCAAACACACTTCGGGCACCACAGGGCCGCAGAGCGGCACCCCCGGGGCCCTGTCCGGGATCGCGGGTAGTCGCGTTCCTGCACCGCCGGGAGGAGCTCCGGGAGGCGTGCCCCGTGGAGGCCGACTCCTTCCGCTCCTCAGCCTCCGGGGGTCCCCTCCCTGGCGCCGGCAGCTAGGGCCGGGCCAGCCCCGAAAGCCGGGCCCGGGCCCGGGCCTGCCTGCTCAGCCTTCCGTTGCCAGGGGCCTGAGCCTTGGGGCCTCCCCATGGGGAACCCTGAGTCCCGCGCCACGAGTCCCCCGACCGTCCCGGCGACAACGGCACCTTTCGCGGCTTCGTCCTAGCCGCGGAGTCAGAGACCAGTCCGTTTCCCCACAGAGGCCAGCCCCCTCCAGGGGCGCCCCGGCCGCCCGCCACGGCGGAGGCGGACGCACGGCCACGGCGCCTCCATGCACTCTGCTCGGGGAAAACTCCCCGGCGCCGCGGCTGCCGGCCGCGCCCCATCGTCGCGGCTCGTTTTCCGGGTGGCCGCGACATGCCCCGAGCGAGAAAGGGCCCTGCTCCACGCGGAACTGGGCGCTGACCAGGGCTGCCCAACTCCGGCCAATTCTCACGAGCGTTCTGCCCAAATCGATCCCGATTTGGGCAGAACCCTCGTGAGAATTGGCCGGAAAACGCCCGGCGAATATACTTCGGGCACCACAGGGCCGCAGGGAGGCCCCCCCGGGGCCCTGTCCGGGATCGCGGGTCGTCTCTTTCCGGCACCGCCGGGAGGAGCTCCGGGAGGCGGGCCCCGGGGAGGCCGACGCCTCCCGCTCCTCAGCCTCCGGGGGTCCCCTCCCTGGCGCCGGCAGCTGATGCCGGGCCAGCCCCGAAAGCCGGGCCCGGGCCCGGGCCTGCTTGCTCAGCCTTCCGTTGCCAGGGGCCTGAGCCTGGGGGCCTCCCCATGGGGAACCCTGAGTCCCGCGCCATGAGTCCCCCGACCTTCCCGGCGACAACGGCACCTTTCGCGGCTTCGTCATGGCCGCGGAGTCAGAGACCAGTCCGTTTCCCCACAGAGGCCAGCCCCCTCCAGGGGCGCCCCGGCCGCCCGCCACGGCGGAGGCGGACGCCCGGCCACGGCGCCTCCATGCACTCTGCTCGGGGAAAACTCCCCGGCGCCGCGGCTGCCGGCCGCGCCCCATCGTCGCGGCTCGTTTTCCGGGTGGCCGCGACATGCCCCGAGCGAGAAAGGGCCCTGCTCCACGCGGAACTGGGCGCTGACCAGGGCTGCCCAACGCCGGACAATTCTCACGAGCGTTCTGCCCAAATCGATCCCGATTTGGGCACTACACTCGTGAGAATTGGCCGGAAAACGCCCGGCGAACACACTTCGGGCACCACAGGGCCGCAGGGCCGCCCCCCCGGGGCCCTGTCCGGGATCGCGGGTCGTCGCGTTCCGGCACCGCCGGGAGGAGCTCCGGGAGGCGGGCCCCGGGGAGGCCGACGCCTCCCGCTCCTCAGCCTCCGGGGGTCCCCTCCCTGGCGCCGGCAGCTGGGGCCGGGCCGGCCCCGAAAGCCGGGCCCGGGCCGGGCCTGCTTGCTCAGCCTTCTGTTGCCAGGAGCCTGAGCCTGGGGGCCTCCCCATGGGGAACCCTGAGTCCCGCGCCACGAGTCCCCCGACCGTCCCGGTGACAACGGCACCTTTCGCGGCTTTGTCCTAGACGCGGAGTGAGAGACCAGTCCGTTTCCCCACAGAGGCCAGCCCCCTCCAGGGGCGCCCCGGCCGCCCGCCACGGCGGAGGCGGATGCCCGGCCACGGCGCCTCCATGCACTCTGCTCGGGGAAAACTCCCCGGCGCCGCGGCTGCCGGCCGCGCCCCATCGTCGCGGCTCGTTTTCCAGGTGGCCGCGACATGCCCCGAGCGAGAAAGGGCCCTGCTCCACGCGGAACTGGGCGCTGACCAGGGCTGCCCAACGCCGGCCAATTCTCACGAGCGTTCTGCCCAAATCGATCCCGATTTGGGCAGAACGCTCGTGAGAATTGGCCGGAATACGCCCGGCGAACACACTTCGGGCACCACAGGGCCGCAGGGCCGCCCCCCCAGGGCCCTGTCCGGGATCGCGGGTCGTCGCGTTCCGGCACCGCTGGGAGGAGCTCCGGGATGAGGGCCCCGGGGAGGCCGACGCCTCCCGCTCCTCAGCCTCCGGGGGTCCCCTCCCTGGCGCCGGCAGCTGGGGCCGAGCCGGCCCCGAAATCCGGGCCCGGGCCCTGGCCTGCTTGCTCAACCTTCGGTTGCCAGGGGCCTTAGCCTGGGGGCCTCCCCATGGGGAACCCTGAGTCCCGCGCCACGAGTCCCCCGACCGTCCCGGCGACAACGGCACCTTTCGCGGCTTTGTCCTAGCCGAGGAGTGAGAGACCAGTCCGTTTCCCCACAGAGGCCAGCC
Source organism: Meles meles (assembly GCF_922984935.1). Taxonomy (NCBI): domain Eukaryota; kingdom Metazoa; phylum Chordata; class Mammalia; order Carnivora; family Mustelidae; genus Meles; species Meles meles. The sequence goes on along the minus strand of NW_025721225.1, from coordinate 78,640 downwards.
CCATCCAGGGGCGCCCCGGCCGCCCGCCACGGCGGAGGCGGACGCCCGGCCACGGCGCCTGCATGCACTCTGCTCGGGGAAAACTCCCCGGCGCCGCGGCTGCCGGCCGCGCCCCATCGTCGCGGCTCGTTTTCCGGGTGGCCGAGACATGCCCCGATCGAGAAAGGGCCCTGCTCCACGCGGAACTGGGCGCTGAGCAGGGCTGCCCAACGCCGGCCAATTCTCACGAGCGTTCTGCCCAAATCGATCCCAATTTGGGCAGAACGCTCGTGAGAATTTGCCGGAAAATGCCCGGCGAACACACTTCGGGCACCACAGGGCCGCAGGGCGGCCTCCCCGGGGCCCTGTCCGGGATCGCGGGTCGTCGCGTTCCGGCACCGCCGGGAGGAGCTCCGGGAGGCGGGCCCCGGGGAGGCCGACGCCTCCCGCTCCTCAGCCTCCGGGGGTCCCCTCCCCGGCGCCGGCAGCTGGGGCCGGGCCAGCCCCGAAAGCCGGGCCCGGGCCCGGGCCTGCTTGCTCAGCCTTCCTTTGCCAGGGGCCTGAGCCTGGGGGCCTCCGCATGGGGAACCCTGAGTCCCGCGCCACGAGTCCCCCGACCGTCCCGGCGACAACGGCACCTTTCGTGGCTTCGTCCTAGCCGCGGAGTCAGAGACCAGTCCGTTTCCCCACAGAGGCCAGCCCCCTCCAGGGGCGCCCCGGCCGCCCGCCACGGCGGAGGCGGACGCCCGGCCACGGCGCCTCCATGCACTCTGCTCGGGGAAAACTCCCCGGCGCCGCAGCTGCCGGCCGCGCCCCATCGTCGCGGCTCGTTTTCCGGGTGGCCGCGACATGCCCCGAGCGAGAAAGGGCACTGCTCCTCGCGGAACTGGGCGCTGACCAGGGCTGCCCAACGCCGGCCAATTCTCACGAGCGTTCTGCCCAAATCGATTTGGGCAGAACGCTCGTGAGAATTGGCCGGAAAACGCCCGGCAAACACACTTCGGGCACCACAGGGCCGCAGAGCGGCACCCCCGGGGCCCTGTCCGGGATCGCGGGTAGTCGCGTTCCTGCACCGCCGGGAGGAGCTCCGGGAGGCGTGCCCCGGGGAGGCCGACTCGTCCCGCTCCTCAGCCTCCGGGGGTCCCCTCCCTGGCGCCGGCAGCTAGGGCCGGGCAAGCCACGAAAGCCGGGCCCGGGCCCGGGCCTGCTTGCTCAGCCTTCCGTTGCCAGGGGCCTGAGCCTGGGGGCCTCCCCATGGGGAACCCTGAGTCCCACGCCACGAGTCCCCCGACTGTCCCGGCGACAACGGCACCTTTCGCGGCTTCATCCTAGCCGCGGAGTCAGAGACCAGTCCGTTTCCCCACAGAGGCCAGCCCCCTCCAGGGGCGCCCCGGCCACCCGCCACGGCGGAGGCGGACGCACGGCCATGGCGCCTCCATGCACTCTGCTCGGGGAAAACTCCCGGGGGCCGCAGCTGCCGGCCGTGCCCCATCGTCACGGCTCGTTTTCCGGGTGGCCGCGACATGCCCCGAGCGAGAAAGGGCCCTGCTCCACGCGGAACTAGGCGCTGACCAGGGCTGCCCAACGCCGGCCAATTCTCACGAGCGTTCTGCCCAAATCGATCCCGATTTGGGCAGAACGCTCGTGATAATTGGCCGGAAAACGCCCGGCGAACACACTTTGGGCACCACAGGGCTGCAGGGCGGCCCCCCCGGGTCCCTGTCCAGGATCGCGGGTCGTCGCGTTCCGGCACTGCCGGGAGGAGCTCCGGGAGGCGTGCCCCGGGGAGGCCGTCGCCTCCCGCTCCTCAGCCTCCGGGGGTCCCCTCCCTGGCGCCGGCAGCTGGGGCCGGGCCAGCCCCGAAAGCCGGGCCCGGGCCCGGGCCTGCTTGCTCAGACTTCCGTTGCCAGGGGCCTGAGCCTGGGGTCCTCCCCATGGGGAACCCTGAGTCCCGCGCCACGAGTCCCCCGACCGTCCCGGCGACAACGGCACCTTTCGCGGCTTCGTCCTAGCCGCGGAGTCAGAGACCAGTCCGTTTCCCCACAGAGGCCAGCCCCCTCCAGGGGCGCCCCGGCCACCCGCCATGGCGGAGGCGGACGCCCGTTCACGGCGCCTGCATGCACTCTGCTCGGGGAAAACTCCCCGGCGCCGCGGCTGCCGGCCGCGCCCCATCGTCGCGGCTCGTTTTCCGGGTGGCCGCGACATGCCCCGAGCGAGAAAGGGCCCTGCTCCACGCGGAACTGGGCGCTGACCAGGGCTGCCCAACGCCGGCCAATTCTCACGAGCGTTCTGCCCAAATCGATCCCGATTTGGGCAGAACGCTCGTGAGAATTGGCCGGAAAACGCCCGGCGAACACACTTCGGGCACCACAGGGCCGCAGGGCGGCCCCCCCGGGGCCCTGTCCGGGATCGCGGGTCGTCGCGTTCCGGCACCGCCGGGAGGAGCTCCGGGAGGCGGGCCCCGGGGCGGCCGACGCCTCCCGCTCCTCAGCCTCCGGGGGTCCCCTCCCTGGCGCCGGCAGCTGGGGCCGGGCCAGCCCCGAAAGCCGGGCCCGGGCCCGGGCCTGCTTGCTCAGCCTTCCGTTGCCAGGGGCCTGAGCCTGGGGGCCTCCCCATGGGGAACCCTGAGTCCCGCGCCACGAGTCCCCCGACCTTCCCGGCGACAACGGCACCTTTCGCGGCTTCGTCCTAGCCGCGGAGTCAGAGACCAGTCCGTTTCCCCACAGAGGCCAGCCCCCTCCAGGGGCGCCCCGGCCGCCCGCCACGGCGGAGGCAGACGCCCGGCCAGGGCACCTCCATGAACTCTGCTCGGGGAAAACTCCCCGGCGCCGCGGCTGCCGGCCGCGCCCCATCGTCGCTGCTCGTTTTACGGGTGGCCGCGACATGCCCCGAGCGAGAAAGGGCCCTGTTCCACGCGGAACTGGGCGCTGACCAGGGCTGCCCAACGCCGGCCAATTCTCACGAGCGTTCTGCCCAAATCGATCCCGATTTGGGCAGAACGCTCGTGATAATTGGCCGGAAAACGCCGGTGAACACACTTCGGGCACCACAGGGCCGCAGGGCGTCCCCCCCGGGGCCCTGTCCGGGATCGCGGGTCGTCGCGTTCCGGCACCGCCGGGAGGAGCTCCGGGATGCGGGCCCCGGGGCGGCCGACGCCTCCCGCTCCTCAGCCTCCGAGGGTCCCCTCCCTGGCGCCGGCAGCTGGGGCCGGGCCAGACCCGAAAGCCGGGCCCGGGCCCGGGCCTGCTTGCTCAGCCTTCCGTTGCCAGGGGCCTGAGCCTGGGGGCCTCCCCATGGGGAACCCTGAGTCCCACGCCACGAGTCCCCCGACCGTCCCGGCGACAACGGCACCTTTCGCGGCTTCGTCCTAGCCGCGGAGTCAGAGACCAGTCCGTTTCCCCACAGAGGCCAGCCCCCTCCAGGGGCGCCCCGGCCGCCCGCCACGGCGGAGGCGGACGCCCGGCCACGGCGCCTGCATGCACTCTGCTCGGGGAAAACTCCCCGGCGCCGCGGCTGCCGGCCGTGCCCCATCGTCGCGGCTCGTTTTCCGGGTGGCCGAGACATGCCCCGAGCGAGAAAGGGCCCTGCTCCACGCGGAACTGGGCGCTGACCAGGGCTGCCCAACGCCGGCCAATTCTCACGAGCGTTCTGCCCAAATCGATCCCGATTTGGGCAGAACGCTCGTGAGAATTGGCCGGAAAATGCCCGGCGAACACACTTCGGGCACCACAGGGCCGCAGGGCGGCCTCCCCGGGGCCCTGTCCGGGATCGCGGGTCGTCGCGTTCCGGCACCGCCGGGAGGAGGTCCGGGAGGCGGGCCCCGGGGAGGCCGACGCCTCCCGCTCCTCAGCCTCCGGGGGTCCTCTCCCCGGCGCCGGCAGCTGGGGCCGGGCCAGCCCCGAAAGCCGGGCCCGGGCCCGGGCCTGCTTGCTCAGCCTTCCGTTGCCAGGGGCCTGAGCCTGGGGGCCTCCCCAAGGGGAACCCTGAGTCCCGCGCCACGAGTCCCCCGACCGTCCCGGCGACAACGGCACCTTTCGTGGCTTCGTCCTAGCCGCGGAGTCAGAGACCAGTCCGTTTCCCCACAGAGGCCAGCCCCCTCCAGGGGCGCCCCGGCCGCCCGCCACGGCGGAGGCGGACGCCCGGCCACGGCGCCTCCATGCACTCTGCTCGGGGAAAACTCCCCGGCGCCGCAGCTGCCGGCCGCGCCCCATCGTCGCGGCTCGTTTTCCGTGTGGCCGCGACATGCCCCGAGCGAGAAAGGGCACTGCTCATCGCGGAACTGGGCGCTGACCAGGGCTGCCCAACGCCGGCCAATTCTCACGAGCGTTCTGCCCAAATCGATCCCGATTTGGGCAGAACGCTCGTGAGAATTGGCCGGAAAACGCCCGGCGAACACACTTCGGGCACCACAGGGCCGCAGGGCGGCCCCCCGGGGCCCTGTCCGGGATCGCGGGTCGTCGCGTTCCGGCACCGCCGGGAGGAGCTCCGGGAGGCGGGCCCCGGGGCGGCCGACGCCTCCCGCTCCTCAGCCTCTGGGGGTCCCCTCCCTGGCGCCGGCAGCTGGGGCCGGGCCAGCCCCGAAAGCCGGGCCCGGGCCCGGGCCTGCTTGCTCAGCCTTCCGTTGCCAGGGGCCTGAGCCTGGGGGCCTCCCCATGGGGAACCCTGAGACCCGCGGCACGAGTCCCCCGACCGTCCCGGCGACAACGGCACCTTTCGCGGCTTCGTCCTAGCCGCGGAGTCAGAGACCAGTCCGTTTCCCCACAGAGGCCAGCCCCCTCCAGGGGTGCCCCGACCGCCCGCTACGGCGGAGGCGTACGCCCGGCCACGGCGCCTTCATGCACTCTGCTCGGGGAATACTCCCCGGCGCCGAGGCTGCCGGCCGCGCCCCATCGTCGCGGCTCGTTTTCCGGGTGGCCGCGACATGCCCCGAGCGAGAAAGGGCCCTGCTCCACGCGGAACTGGGCGCTGACCAGGGCTGCCCAACGCCGGCCAATTCTCACGAGCGTTCTGCCCAAATCGATCCCGATTTGGGCAGAACGCTCGTGAGAATTGGCCGGAAAACGCCCGGCGAACACACTTCGGGCACCACAGGGCCGCAGGGCGGCCCCCCCGGGGCCCTGTCCGGTATCGCGGGAAGTCGCGTACCGGCACCGCCGGGAGGAGCTCCGGGAGGCGGGCCCAGGGGCGGCCGACGCATCCCGCTACTCAGCCTCCGGGGGTCCCCTCCCTGGCGCCGGCAGCTGGGGCCGGGCCAGCCCCGTAAGCCGGGCCCGGGCCCGGGCCTGCTTGCTCAGCCTTCCATTGCCAGGGGCCTGAGCCTGGGGGCCTCCCCATGGGGAACCCTGAGTCCCGTGCCACGAGTCCCCCGACCTTCCCGGCGACAACGACACCTTTCGCGGCTTCGTCCTAGCCGCGGAGTCAGAGACCAGTCCGTTTCCCCACAGAGGCCAGCCCCCTCCAGGGGCGCCCCGGCCGCCCGCCACGGCGGAGCCGGACGCCCGGCCACGGCGCCTCCATGCACTCTGCTCGGGAAAAACTCCCCGGCGCCGCGGCTGCCGGCCGCGCCCCATCGTCGTGGCTCGTTTTCCGGGTGGCCGCGGCATGCCCCGAGCGAGAAAGGGCCCTGCTCCACGCAGAACTGGGCGCTGAGCAGGGCTGCCCAACGCCGGCCAATTCTCACGAGCGTTCTGCCCAAATCGATCCCGATTTGGGCACTACACTCGTGAGAATTGGCCGGAAAACACCCGGCGAACACACTTCGGGCACCACAGGCCCGCAGGGCCGCCCCCCCCGGGGCCCTGTCCGGGATCGCGGGTCGTCGCGTTCCGGCACCGCCGGGAGGAGCTCCGGGAGGCGGGACCCGGGGCGGCCGACGCCTCCCACTCCTCAGCCTCCGGGGGTCCCCTCTCTGGCGCCGGCATCTGTGGCCGGGCCAGCCCCAAAGCCGGGCCCGGGCCCGGGCCTGCTTGCTCAGCCTTCCGTTGCCAGGGGCCTGAGCCTGGGGGCCTCCCCATGGGGAACCCTGAGTCCCGCGCCACGAGTCCCCCGACCGTCCCGGCGACAACGGCACCTTTCGCGGCTTCGTCCTAGCCGCGGAGTCAGAGACCAGTCCGTTTCCCCACAGAGGCCAGCCCCCTCCAGGGGCGCCCCGGCCGCCCGCCACGGCGGATGGGGACGCCCGGCCACGGCGCCTCCATGCACTCTGCTCGGGGAAAACTCCCCGGCGCCGCGGCTGCCGGCCGCGCCCCATCATCGCGGCTCGTTTTCCGGGTGGCCGCGACATGCCCCGAGCGAGAAAGGGCCCTGCTCCACGCGGAACTAGGCGCAGACCAGGGCTGCCCAACGCCGGCCAATTCTCACGAGCGTTCTGCCCAAATCGATCCCGATTTGGGCAGAACGCTCGTGATAATTGGCCGGAAAACGCCCGGCGAACACACTTTGGGCACCACAGGGCCGCAGGGCGGCCACCCCGGGTCCCTGTCCAGGATCGCGGGTCGTCGCGTTCCGGCACTGCCGGGAGGAGCTCCGGGAGGCGTGCCCCGGTGAGGCCGTCGCCTCCCGCTCCTCAGCCTCCGGGGGTCCCCTCCCTGGCGCCGGCAGCTGGGGCCGGGCCAGCCCCGAAAGCCGGGCCCGGGCCCGGGCCTGCTTGCTCAGCCTTCCGTTGCCAGGGGCCTGAGCCTGGGGGCCTCACATGGGGAACCCTGAGTCCCGCGCCACGAGTCCCCCGACCGTCCCGGCGACAACGGCACCTTTCGCGGCTTCGTCCTAGCCGCGGAGTCATAGACCAGTCCGTTTCCCCACAGAGGCCAGCCCCCTCCAGGGGCGCCCCGGCCGCCCGCCACGGCGGAGGCGGACGCCCGGCCACGGCGCCTCCATGCACTCTGCTCGGGTAAAACTCCCCGGCGCCGCGGCTGCCGGCCGCGCCCCATCGTCGCGGCTCGTTTTCCGGGTGGCCGCGACATGCCCCAAGCGAGAAAGGGCCCTGCTCCACGCGGAACTGGGCGCTGACCAGGGCTGCCCAACGCCGGCCAATTCTCACGAGCGTTCTGCCCAAATCGATTTGGGCAGAACGCTCGTGAGAATTGGCCGGAAAACGCCCGGGAAACACACTTCGGGCACCACAGGGCCGCAGAGCGGCACCCCCGGGGCCCTGTCCGGGATCGCGGGTAGTCGCGTTCCTGCACCGCCGGGAGGAGCTCCGGGAGGCGTGCCCCGGGGAGGCCGACTCCTTCCGCTCCTCAGCCTCCGGGGGTCCCCTCCCTGGCGCCGGCAGCTAGGGCCGGGCCAGCCCCGAAAGCCGGGCCCGGGCCCGGGCCTGCTTGCTCAGCCTTCCGTTGCCAGGGGCCTGAGCCTTGGGGCCTCCCCATGGGGAACCCTGAGTCCCGCGCCACGAGTCCCCCGACCGTCCCGGCGACAACGGCACCTTTCGCGGCTTCGTCCTAGCCGCGGAGTCAGAGACCAGTCCGTTTCCCCACAGAGGCCAGCCCCCTCCAGGGGCGCCCCGGCCGCCCGCCACGGCGGATGGGGACGCCCGGCCACGGCGCCTCCATGCACTCTGCTCGGGGAAAACTCCCCGGCGCCGCGGCTGCCGGCCGCGCCCCATCATCGCGGCTCGTTTTCCGGGTGGCCGCGACATGCCCCGAGCGAGAAAGGGCCCTGCTCCACGCGGAACTAGGCGCAGACCAGGGCTGCCCAACGCCGGCCAATTCTCACGAGCGTTCTGCCCAAATCGATCCCGATTTGGGCAGAACGCTCGTGATAATTGGCCGGAAAACGCCCGGCGAACACACTTTGGGCACCACAGGGCCGCAGGGCGGCCCCCCCGGGTCCCTGTCCAGGATCGCGGGTCGTCGCGTTCCGGCACTGCCGGGAGGAGCTCCGGGAGGCGTGCCCCGGTGAGGCCTTCGCCTCCCGCTCCTCAGCCTCCGGGGGTCCCCTCCCTGGCGCCGGCAGCTGGGGCCGGGCCAGCCCCGAAAGCCGGGCCCGGGCCCGGGCCTGCTTGCTCAGCCTTCCGTTGCCAGGGGCCTGAGCCTGGGGGCCTCACATGGGGAACCCTGAGTCCCGCGCCACGAGTCCCCCGACCGTCCCGGCGGCAACGGCACCTTTCGCGGCTTCGTCCTAGCCGCGGAGTCATAGAACAGTCCGTTTCCCCACAGAGGCCAGCCCCCTCCAGGGGCGCCCCGGCCGCCCGCCACGGCGGAGGCGGACGCCCGGCCACGGCGCCTCCATGCACTCTGCTCGGGTAAAACTCCCCGGCGCCGCGGCTGCCGGCCGCGCCCCATCGTCGCGGCTCGTTTTCCGGGTGGCCGCGACATGCCCCGAGCGAGAAAGGGCCCTGCTCCACGCGGAACTGGGTGCTGACCAGGGCTGCCCAACGCCGGCCAACTCTCACGAGCGTTCTGCCCAAATCGATCCCGATTTGGGCAGAACGCTCGTGAGAATTGGCCGGAAAACGCCCGGCGAACACACTTCGGGCACCACAGGGCCGCCGGGCGGCCCCCCCGGGGCCCTGTCCGGGATCGCGGGTCGTCTCTTTCCGGCACCGCTGGGAGGAGCTCCGGGAGGCGTGCCCCGGGGAGGCCGACTCCTCCCGCTCCTCAGCCTCCGGGGGTCCCCTCCCCGGCGCCGGCAGCTGGGGCCGGGCCAGCCCCGAAAGCCGGGCCCGGGCCCGGGCCTGCTTGCTCAGCCTTCCGTTGCCAGGGGCCTGAGCCTGCGGGCCTCCCCATGGGGAACCCTGAGTCCCGCGCCACGAGTCCCCCAACCGTCCCGGCGACAACGGCACCTTTCGCGGCTTCGTCCTAGCCGCGGAGTCAGAGACCAGTCCGTTTCCCCACAGAGGCCAGCCCCCTCCAGGGGCGCCCCGGCCGCCCGCCACGGCGGAGGCGGACGCCCGGCCACGGCGCCTCCATGCACACTGCTCGGGAAAAACTCCCCGGCGCCGCGGCTGCCGGCCGCGCCCCATCGTCGTGGCTCGTTTTCCGGGTGGCCGCGGCATGCCCCGAGCGAGAAAGGGCCCTGCTCCACGCAGAACTGGGCGCTGAGCAGGGCTGCCCAACGCCGGCCAATTCTCACGAGCGTTCTGCCCAAATCGATCCCGATTTGGGCAGAACGCTCGTGAGAATTGGCCGGAAAATGCCCGGCGAACACACTTCGGGCACCACAGGGCCGCAGGGCGGCCTCCCCGGGGCCCTGTCCGGGATCGCGGGTCGTCGCGTTCCGGCACCGCCGGGAGGAGCTCCGGGAGGCGGGCCCCGGGGAGGCCGACGCCTCCCGCTCCTCAGCCTCCGGGGGTCCCCTCCCCGGCGCCGGCAGCTGGGGCCGGGCCAGCCCCGAAAGCCGGGCCCGGGCCCGGGCCTGCTTGCTCAGCCTTCCGTTGCCAGGGGCCTGAGCCTGGGGGCCTCCCCATGGGGAACCCTGAGTCCCGCGCCACGAGTCCCCCGACCGTCCCGGCGACAACGGCACCTTTCGTGGCTTCATCCTAGCCGCGGAGTCAGAGACCAGTCCGTTTCCCCACAGAGGCCAGCCCCCTCCAGGGGCGCCCCGGCCGCCCGCCACGGCGGAGGCGGACGCCCGGCCACGGCGCCTCCATGCACTCTGCTCGGGGAAAACTCCCCGGCGCCGCAGCTGCCGGCCGCGCCCCATCGTCGCGGCTCGTTTTCCGGGTGGCCGCGACATGCCCCGAGCAAGAAAGGGCCCTGCTCCTCGCGGAACTGGGCGCTGACCAGGGCTGCCCAACGCCGGCCAATTCTCACGAGCGTTCTGCCCAAATCGATTTGGGCAGAACGCTCGTGAGAATTGGCCGGAAAACGCCCGGCAAACACACTTCGGGCACCACAGGGCCGCAGAGCGGCACCCCCGGGGCCCTGTCCGGGATCGCGGGTAGTCGCGTTCCTGCACCGCCGGGAGGAGCTCCGGGTGGCGTGCCCCGGGGAGGCCGACTCCTTCCGCTCCTCAGCCTCCGGGGGTCCCCTCCCTGGCGCCGGCAGCTAGGGCCGGGCCAGCCCCGAAAGCCGGGCCCGGGCCCGGGCCTGCTTGCTCAGCCTTCCGTTGCCAGGGGCCTGAGCCTTGGGGCCTCCCCATGGGGAACCCTGAGTCCCGCGCCACGAGTCCCCCGACCGTCCCGGCGACAACGGCACCTTTCGCGGCTTCGTCCTAGCCGCGGAGTCAGAGACCAGTCCGTTTCCCCACAGAGGCCAGCCCCCTCCAGGGGCGCCCCGGCCGCCCGCCACGGCGGAGGCGGACGCACGGCCACGGCGCCTCCATGCACTCTGCTCGGGGAAAACTCCCCGGCGCCGCGGCTGCCGGCCGCGCCCCATCGTCGCGGCTCGTTTTCCGGGTGGCCGCGACATGCCCCGAGCGAGAAAGGGCCCTGCTCCACGCGGAACTGGGCGCTGACCAGGGCTGCCCAACTCCGGCCAATTCTCACGAGCGTTCTGCCCAAATCGATCCCGATTTGGGCAGAACCCTCGTGAGAATTGGCCGGAAAACGCCCGGCGAACATACTTCGGGCACCACAGGGCCGCAGTGAGGCCCCCCCGGGGCCCTGTCCGGGATCGCGGGTCGTCTCTTTCCGGCACCGCCGGGAGGAGATCCGGGAGGCGGGCCCCGGGGAGGCCGACGCCTCCCGCTCCTCAGCCTCCGGGGGTCCCCTCCCTGGCGCCGGCAGCTGATGCCGGGCCAGCCCCGAAAGCCGGGCCCGGGCCCGGGCCTGCTTGCTCAGCCTTCCGTTGCCAGGGGCCTGAGCCTGGGGGCCTCCCCATGGGGAACGCTGAGTCCCGCGCCACGAGTCCCCCGACCGTCCCGGCGACAACGGCACCTTTCGCGGCTTCGTCTTGGCCGCGGAGTCAGAGACCAGTCCGTTTCCCCACAGAGGCCAGCCCCCTCCAGGGGCGCCCCGGCCGCCCGCCACGGCGGAGGCGGACGCCCGGCCACGGCGCCTCCATGCACTCTGCTCGGGGAAAACTCCCCGGCGCCGCGGCTGCCGGCCGCGCCCCATCGTCGCGGCTCGTTTTCCGGGTGGCCGCGACATGCCCCGAGCGAGAAAGGGCCCTGCTCCACGCGGAACTGGGCGCTGACCAGGGCTGCCCAACGCCGGACAATTCTCACGAGCGTTCTGCCTAAATCGATCCCGATTTGGGCACTACACTCGTGAGAATTGGCCGGAAAACGCCCGGCGAACACACTTCGGGCACCACAGGGCCGCAGGGCCGCTCCCCCGGGGCCCTGTCCGGGATCGCGGGTCGTCGCGTTCCGGCACCGCCGGGAGGAGCTCCGGGAGGCGGGCCCCGGGGAGGCCGACGCCTCCCGCTCCTCAGCCTCCGGGGGTCCCCTCCCTGGCGCCGGCAGCTGGGGCCGGGCCGGCCCCGAAAGCCGGGCCCGGGCCGGGCCTGCTTGCTCAGCCTTCTGTTGCCAGGAGCCTGAGCCTGGGGGCCTCCCCATGGGGAACCCTGAGTCCCGCGCCACGAGTCCCCCGACCGTCCCGGTGACAACGGCACCTTTCGCGGCTTTGTCCTAGACGCGGAGTGAGAGACCAGTCCGTTTCCCCACAGAGGCCAGCCCCCTCCAGGGGCGCCCCGGCCGCCCGCCACGGCGGAGGCGGATGCCCGGCCACGGCGCCTCCATGCACTCTGCTCGGGGAAAACTCCCCGGCGCCGCGGCTGCCGGCCGCGCCCCATCGTCGCGGCTCGTTTTCCAGGTGGCCGCGACATGCCCCGAGCGAGAAAGGGCCCTGCTCCACGCGGAACTGGGCGCTGACCAGGGCTGCCCAACGCCGGCCAATTCTCACGAGCGTTCTGCCCAAATCGATCCCGATTTGGGCAGAACACTCGTGAGAATTGGCCGGAATACGCCCGGCGAACACACTTCGGGCACCACAGGGCCGCAGGGCCGCCCCCCCAGGGCCCTGTCCGGGATCGCGGGTCGTCGCGTTCCGGCACCGCTGGGAGGAGCTCCGGGATGAGGGCCCCGGGGAGGCCGACGCCTCCCGCTCCTCAGCCTCCGGGGGTCCCCTCCCTGGCGCCGGCAGCTGGGGCCGAGCCGGCCCCGAAATCCGGGCCCGGGCCCTGGCCTGCTTGCTCAACCTTCGGTTGCCAGGGGCCTTAGCCTGGGGGCCTCCCCATGGGGAACCCTGAGTCCCGCGCCACGAGTCCCCCGACCGTCCCGGCGACAACGGCACCTTTCGCGGCTTTGTCCTAGCCGAGGAGTGAGAGATCAGTCCGTTTCCCCACAGAGGCCAGCCCCCTCCAGGGGCGCCCCGGCCGCCCGCCACGGCGGAGGCGGACGCCCGGCCACGGCGCCCACATGCACTCTGCTCGGGTAAAACTCCCCGGCGCCGCGGCGGCCGGCCGCGCCCCATCGTCGCGGCTCGTTTTCCAGGTGGCCGCGCCATGCCCCGAGCGAGAAAGGGACCTGCTCCACGCGGAACTGGGCGCTGACCAGGGCTGCCCAACGCCGGCCAATTCTCACGAGCGTTCTGCCCAAATCGATCCCGATTTGGGCAGTACGCTCGTGAGAATTGGCCGGAAAACGCCCGGCGAACACACTTCGGGCACCACAGGGCCGCAGGGCCGCCCCCCCAGGGCCCTGTCCGGGATCGCGGGTCGTCGCGTTCCGGCACCGCCGGGAGGAGCTCCGGGAGGCGTGCCCCGGGGAGGCCGACTCCTCCCGCTCCTCAGCCTCCGGGGGTCCCCTCCCTGGCGCCGGCAGCTGGGGCCGGGCCAGCCCCGAAAGCCGGGCCCAGGCCCGGGCCTGCTTGCTCAGCCTTCCGTTGCCAGGGGCCTGAGCCTGGGGGGCCTCCCCATGGGGAACCCTGAGTCCCGCGCCACGAGTCCCCCGACCGTCCCGGCGACAACGGCACCTTTCGCGGCTTCGTCCTAGCCGCGGAGTCAGAGACCAGTCCGTTTCCCCACAGAGGCCAGCCCCCTCAAGGGGCGCCCCGGCCGCCCGCCACGGCGGAGGCGGACGCCCGGCCACGGCGCCTCCATGCACTCTGCTCGGGGAAATCTCCCCGGCGCCGCGGCTGCCGGCCGCGCCCCAACGTCGCGGCTCGTTTTCAGGGTGGCCCCGGCATGCCCCGAGCGAGAAAGGGCCCTGCTCCACGCGGAACTGGGCGCTGACCAGGGCTGCCAAACGCCGGCCAATTTTCACGAGCGTTCTGCCCAAATCGATCCCGATTTGGGCAGAACGCTCGTGAGAATTGGCCGGAAAACGCCCGGCGAACACACTTCGGGCACCACAGGGCCGCAGGGCGGCCCCCCCGGGGCCCTGTCCGGGATCGCGGGTCGTCGCGTTCCGGCACCGCCGGGAGGAGCTCCGGGAGGCGGGCCCCGGGGCGGCCGACGCCTCCCGCTCCTCAGCCTCCGGGGGTCCCCTCCCCGGCGCCGGCAGCTGGGGCCGGGCCAGCCCCGAAAGCCGGGCCCGGGACCGGGCCTGCTTGCTCAGCCTTCCGTTGCCAGGGGCCTGAGCCTGGGGGCCTCCCCATGGGGAACCCTGAGTCCCGCGCCACGAGTCCCCCGACCGTCCCGGCGACAACGGCACCCTTCGCGGCTTCGTCCTAGCCGCGGAGTCAGAGACCAGTCCGTTTCCCCATAGAGGCCAGCCCCCTCCAGGGGCGCCCCGGCCGCCCGCCACGGCGGAGGCGGACGCCCGGTCACGGCGCCTGCATGCACTCTGCTTGGGGAAAATTTCAGGCGCCGCGGCTGCCGGCCGCGCCCCATCGTCGCTGCTCGTTCTCCGGGTGGCCGCGACATGCCCCGAGCGAGAAAGGGCCCTGCTCCACGCGGAACTGGGCGCTGACCAGGGCTGCCAACGCCGGCCAATTCTCACGAGCGTTCTGCCCAAATCCATCCCGATTTGGGCAGAACGCTCGTGAGAATTGGCCGGAAAACGCCCGGCGAACACACTTCGGGCACCACAGGGCCGCAGGCGGCCCCCCCGGGGCCCAGTCCGGGATCGCGGGTCATCGCGTTCCGGCACCGCCGGGAGGAGCTCCGGGAGGCGGGCCCCGTGGCGGCCGACGCCTCCCGATCCTCAGCCTCCGGGGGTCCCCTCCGTGGCGCCGGCAGCTGGGGCCGGGCCAGCCCCGAAACCCGGGCCCGGGCCCGGGCCTGCTTGCTCAGCCTTCCGTTGCCAGGGGCCTGAGCCTGGGGGCCTCCCCATGGGGAACCCTGAGTCCCGCGCCACGAGTCCCCCGACCGTCCCGGCGACAACGGCACCCTTCGCGGCTTCGTCCTAGCCGCGGTGTCAGAGACCAGTCCGTTTCCCCACAGAGGCCAGCCCCCTCCAGGGGCGCCCCGGCCGCCCGCTACGGCAGGGGCGTACGCCCGGCCACGGCGCCTTCATGCACTCTGCTCGGGGAATACTCCCCGGCGCCGAGGCTGCCGGCCGCGCCCCATCGTCGCGGCTCGTTTTCCGGGTGGCCGCGACATGCCCCGAGCGAGAAAGGGCCCTGCTCCACGCGGAACTGGGCGCTGACCAGGGCTGCCCAACGCCGGCCAATTCTCACGAGCGTTCTGCCCAAATCGATCCCGATTTGGGCAGAACGCTCGTGAGAATTGGCTGGAAAACGCCTGGCGAAAACACTTCGGGCATCACAGGGCCGCAGGGCGGCCCCCCCGGGGCCCTGTCCGGGATCGCGGGTCGTCGCGTTCCGGCACCGCCGGGAGGAGCTCCGGGAGGCGGGCCCCGGGGCGGCCGACGACTCCTGGTCCTCAGCCTCCGGGGGTCCCCTCCCTGGCGCCGGCAGCTGGGGCCGGGCCAGCCCCGAAAGCCGGGCCCGGGCCCGGGCCTGCTTGCTCAGCCTTCCGTTGCCAGGGGCCTGAGACTGGGGGCCTCCCCATGGGGATCCCTGAGTCCCGTGCCACGTGTCCCCCGACCTTCCCGGCGACAACGACACCTTTCGCGGCTTCGTCCTAGCCGCGGAGTCAGAGACCAGTCCGTTTCCCCACAGAGGCCAGCCCCCTCCAGGTGCGCCCCGGCCGACCGCCACGGCGGAGGCGGACGCCCGGCCACGGCGCCTCCATGCACTCTGCTCGGGGAAAACTCCCCGGCGCCGCGGCTGCCGGCCGCGCCCCATCCTCGCTGCTCGTTCTCCGGGTGGCCGCGACATGCCCCGAGCGAGAAAGGGCCCTGCTCCACGCGGAACTGGGCGCTGACCAGGGCTGCCCAACGCCGGCCAATTCTCACGAGCGTTCTGCCCAAATCAATCCCGATTTGGGCAGAACGCTCGTGAGAATTGGCCGGAAAACGCCCGGCGAACACACTTCGGGCACCACAGGGCCGCAGGGCGGCCCCCCCGGGGCCCAGTCCGGGATCGGGTCATCGCGTTCCGGCACCGCCGGGAGGAGCTCCGGGAGGCGTGCCCCGGGGAGGCCGACTCCTCCCGCTCCTCAGCCTCCGGGGGTCCCCTCCTCGGCGCCGGCAGCTGGAGCCGGGCCAGCCCCGAAAGCCGGGCCCGGGCCCGGTCCTGCTTGCTCAGCCTTCCGTTGCCAGGGGCCTGAGCCTGCGGGCCTCCCCATGGGGAACCCTGAGTCCCGCGCCACGAGTCCCCCAACCGTCCCGGCGACAACGGCACCTTTCGCGGCTTCGTCCTAGCCGCGGAGTCAGAGACCAGTCCGTTTCCCCACAGAGGCCAGCCCCCTCCAGGGGCGCCCCGGCCGCCCGCTACGGCGGAGGCGTACGCCCGGCCACGGCGCCTTCATGCACTCTGCTCGGGGAATACTCCCCGGCGCCGCGGCTGCCGGCCGCGCCCCATCGTCGCGGCTCGTTTTCCGGGTGGCCGCGACATGCCCCGAGCGAGAAAGGGCCCTGCTCCACGCGGAACTGGGCGCTGACCAGGGCTGCCCAACGCCGGCCAATTCTCACGAGCGTTCTGCCCAAATCGATCCCGATTTGGGCAGAACGCTCGTGAGAATTGGCTGGAAAACGCATGGCGAAAACACTTCGGGCATCACAGGGCCGCAGGGCGGCCCCCCCGGGGCCCTGTCCGGGATCACGGGTCGTCGCGTTCCGGCACCGCCGGGAGGAGCTCCGGGATGCGGGCCCCGGGGCGGACGACGCCTCCCGCTCCTCAGCCTCCGGGGGTCCCCTCCCTGGCGCCGGCAGCTGGGGCCGGGCCAGCCCCGAAAGCCGGGCCCGGGCCCGGGCCTGCTTGCTCAGCCTTCCGTTGCCAGGGGCCTGAGCCTGGGGGTCTCCCCATGGGGAACCCTGAGTCCCGTGCCACGAGTCCCCCGACCTTCCCGGCGACAACGACACCTTTCGCGGCTTCGTCCTAGCCGCGGAGTCAGAGACCAGTCCGTTTCCCCACAGAGGCCAGCCCCCTCCAGGTGCGCCCCGGCCGACTGCCACGGCGGAGGCGGATGCCCGGCCACGGCGCCTCCATGCACTCTGCTCGGGGAAAACTCCCCGGCGCCGCGGCTGCCCGCCGCGCCCCATCGTCGCTGCTCGTTCTCCGGGTGGCCGCGACATGCCCCGAGCGAGAAAGGGCCCTGCTCCACGCGGAACTGGGCGCTGACCAGGGCTGCCCAACGCCGGCCAATTCTCACGAGCGTTCTGCCCAAATCGATCCCGATTTGGGCAGAACGCTCGTGAGAATTGGCCGGAAAACGCCCGGCGAACACACTTCGGGCACCACAGGGCCGCAGGGCGGCCCCCCCGGGGCCCAGTCCGGGATCGCGGGTCATCGCGTTCCGGCACCGCCGGTAGGAGCTCCGGGAGGAGGGCCCCGTGGCGGCCGACGCCTCCCGATCCTCAGCCTCCGGGGGTCCCCTCCCTGGCGCCGGCAGCTGGGGCCGGGCCAGCCCCGAAACCCGGGCCCGGGCCCGGGCCTGCTTGCTCATCCTTCCGTTGCCAGGGGCCTGAGCCTGGGGGCCTCCCCATGGGGAACCCTGAGTCCCGCGCCACGAGTCCCCCGACCGTCCCGGCGACAACGGCACCCTTCGCGGCTTCGTCCTAGCCACGGTGTCAGAGACCAGTCCGTTTCCCCACAGAGGCCAGCCCCCTCCAGTCGCGCCCCGGCCGCCCGCTACGTCGGAGGCGGACGCCCGGCCACGGCGCCTTCATGCACTCTGCTCGGGGAATACTCGCCGGCGCCGTGGCTGCCGGCCGCGCCCCATCGTCGCGGATCGTTTTCCGGGTGGCCGCGACATGCCCCGAGCGAGAAAGGGCCCTGCTCCACGCGGAACTGGGCGCTGACCAGGGCTGCCCAACGCCGGCCAATTTTCACGAGCGTTCTGCCCAAATCGATCCCGATTTGGGCAGAACCCTCGTGAGAATTGGCCGGAAAACGCCCGGCGAACACACTTCGGGCACCACAGGGCCGCAGGGCGGCCCCCCCGGGGCCCTGTCCGGGATCGCGGGTCGTCTCTTTCCGGCACCGCCGGGAGGAGCTCCGGGAGGCGTGCCCCGGGGAGGCCGACTCCTCCCGCTCCTCAGCCTCCGGGGGTCCCCTCCCCGGCGCCGGCAGCTGGGGCCGGGCCAGCCCCGAAAGCCGGGCCCGGGCCCGGGCCTGCTTGCTCAGCCTTCCGTTGCCAGGGGCCTGAGCCTGCGGGCCTCCCCATGGGGAACCCTGAGTCCCGCGCCACGAGTCCCCCAACCGTCCCGGCGACAACGGCACCTTTCGCGGCTTCGTCTTGGCCGCGGAGTCAGAGACCAGTCCGTTTCCCCACAGAGGCCAGCCCCCTCCAGGGGCGCCCCGGCCACCCGCCACGGCGGAGGCGGACGCCCGGTCACGGCGCCTGCATGCACTCTGCTCGGGGAAAACTCCCCGGCGCCGCGGCTGCCGGCCGCGCCCCATCGTCGCGGCTCGTTTTCCGGGTGGCCGCGACATGCCCCGAGCGAGAAAGGGCCCTGCTCCACGCGGAACTGGGCGCTGACCAGGGCTGCCCAACGCCGGCCAATTCTCACGAGCGTTCTGCCCAAATCGATCCCTATTTGGGCAGAACGCTCGTGAGAATTGGCCGGAAAACGCCCGGCGAACACACTTCGGGCACCACAGGGCCGCAGGGCGGCCCCCCCGGGGCCCTGTCCGGGATCGCGGGTCGTCGCGTTCCGGCACCGCCGGGAGGAGCTCCGGGAGGCGGGCCCCGGGGCGGCCGAGGCCTCCCGCTCCTCAGCCTCCGGGGGACCCCTCCCTGGTGCCGGCAGCTGGGGCCGGGCCAGCCCCGAAAGCTGGGCCCGGGCCCGGGCCTGCTTGCTCAGCCTTCCGTTGCCAGGGGCCTGAGCCTGGGGGCCTCCCCATGGGGAACCCTGAGTCCCGCGCCACGAGTCCCCCGACCGTCCCGGCGACAACGGCACCTTTCGCGGCTTCGTCCTATCCGCGGAGTCAGAGACCAGTCCGTTTCCCCACAGAGGCCAGCCCCCTCCAGGGGCGCCCCGGCCGCCCGCCACGGCGGAGGCGGACGCCCGGCCACGGCGCCTCCATGCACTGTGCTCGGGGAAAACTCCCCGGCGCCGCGGCTGCCGGCCGCGCCCCATCGTCGCGGCTCGTTTTCCGGGTGGCCACGACATGACCCGAGCGAGAAAGTGCCCTGCTCCACGCGGAACTGGGCGCTGACCAGGGCTGCCCAACGCCGGCCAATTCTCACGAGCGTTCTGCCCAAATCGATCCCGATTTGGGCAGAACGCTCGTGAGAATTGGCCGGAAAACGCCCGGCGAACACACTTCGGGCACCACAGGGCCGCAGGGCGGCCCCCCCGGGGCCCTGTCCGGGATCGCGGGTCGTCGCGTTCCGGCACCGCCGGGAGTAGCTCCGGGAGGCGGGCCCCGGGGCGGCCGAAGCCTCCCGCTCCTCAGCCTCCGGGGGTCCCCTCCCTGGCGCCGGCAGCTGGGGCCGGGCCAGCCACGAAAGCCGGGCCCGGGCCCGGGCCTGCTTGCTCAGCCTTCCGTTGCCAGGGGCCTGAGCCTGGGGGCCTCCCCATGGGGAACCCTGAGTCCCGCGCCACGAGTCCCCCGACCGTCCCGGCGACAACGGCACCTTTCGCGGCTTCGTCCTAGCCGCGGAGTCAGAGACCAGTCCGTTTCCCCACAGAGGCCAGCCCCCTCCAGGGGCGCCCCGGCCGCCCGCCACGGCGGAGGCGGATGCCCGGCCACGGCGCCTCCATGCACTCTGCTCGGGGAAAACTCCCCGGCGCCGCGGCTGCCGGCCGCGCCCCATCGTCGCGGCTCGTTTTCCAGGTGGCCGCGACATGCCCCGAGCGAGAAAGGGCCCTGCTCCACGCGGAACTGGGCGCTGACCAGGGCTGCCCAACGCCGGCCAATTCTCACGAGCGTTCTGCCCAAATCGATCCCGATTTGGGCAGAACACTCGTGAGAATTGGCCGGAATACGCCCGGCGAACACACTTCGGGCACCACAGGGCCGCAGGGCCGCCCCCCCAGGGCCCTGTCCGGGATCGCGGGTCGTCGCGTTCCGGCACCGCTGGGAGGAGCTCCGGGATGAGGGCCCCGGGGAGGCCGACGCCTCCCGCTCCTCAGCCTCCGGGGGTCCCCTCCCTGGCGCCGGCAGCTGGGGCCGAGCCGGCCCCGAAATCCGGGCCCGGGCCCTGGCCTGCTTGCTCAACCTTCGGTTGCCAGGGGCCTTAGCCTGGGGGCCTCCCCATGGGGAACCCTGAGTCCCGCGCCACGAGTCCCCCGACCGTCCCGGCGACAACGGCACCTTTCGCGGCTTTGTCCTAGCCGAGGAGTGAGAGATCAGTCCGTTTCCCCACAGAGGCCAGCCCCCTCCAGGGGCGCCCCGGCCGCCCGCCACGGCGGAGGCGGACGCCCGGCCACGGCGCCCACATGCACTCTGCTCGGGTAAAACTCCCCGGCGCCGCGGCGGCCGGCCGCGCCCCATCGTCGCGGCTCGTTTTCCAGGTGGCCGCGCCATGCCCCGAGCGAGAAAGGGACCTGCTCCACGCGGAACTGGGCGCTGACCAGGGCTGCCCAACGCCGGCCAATTCTCACGAGCGTTCTGCCCAAATCGATCCCGATTTGGGCAGTACGCTCGTGAGAATTGGCCGGAAAACGCCCGGCGAACACACTTCGGGCACCACAGGGCCGCAGGGCCGCCCCCCCAGGGCCCTGTCCGGGATCGCGGGTCGTCGCGTTCCGGCACCGCCGGGAGGAGCTCCGGGAGGCGTGCCCCGGGGAGGCCGACTCCTCCCGCTCCTCAGCCTCCGGGGGTCCCCTCCCTGGCGCCGGCAGCTGGGGCCGGGCCAGCCCCGAAAGCCGGGCCCAGGCCCGGGCCTGCTTGCTCAGCCTTCCGTTGCCAGGGGCCTGAGCCTGGGGGGCCTCCCCATGGGGAACCCTGAGTCCCGCGCCACGAGTCCCCCGACCGTCCCGGCGACAACGGCACCTTTCGCGGCTTCGTCCTAGCCGCGGAGTCAGAGACCAGTCCGTTTCCCCACAGAGGCCAGCCCCCTCAAGGGGCGCCCCGGCCGCCCGCCACGGCGGAGGCGGACGCCCGGCCACGGCGCCTCCATGCACTCTGCTCGGGGAAATCTCCCCGGCGCCGCGGCTGCCGGCCGCGCCCCAACGTCGCGGCTCGTTTTCAGGGTGGCCCCGGCATGCCCCGAGCGAGAAAGGGCCCTGCTCCACGCGGAACTGGGCGCTGACCAGGGCTGCCAAACGCCGGCCAATTTTCACGAGCGTTCTGCCCAAATCGATCCCGATTTGGGCAGAACGCTCGTGAGAATTGGCCGGAAAACGCCCGGCGAACACACTTCGGGCACCACAGGGCCGCAGGGCGGCCCCCCCGGGGCCCTGTCCGGGATCGCGGGTCGTCGCGTTCCGGCACCGCCGGGAGGAGCTCCGGGAGGCGGGCCCCGGGGCGGCCGACGCCTCCCGCTCCTCAGCCTCCGGGGGTCCCCTCCCCGGCGCCGGCAGCTGGGGCCGGGCCAGCCCCGAAAGCCGGGCCCGGGACCGGGCCTGCTTGCTCAGCCTTCCGTTGCCAGGGGCCTGAGCCTGGGGGCCTCCCCATGGGGAACCCTGAGTCCCGCGCCACGAGTCCCCCGACCGTCCCGGCGACAACGGCACCCTTCGCGGCTTCGTCCTAGCCGCGGAGTCAGAGACCAGTCCGTTTCCCCATAGAGGCCAGCCCCCTCCAGGGGCGCCCCGGCCGCCCGCCACGGCGGAGGCGGACGCCCGGTCACGGCGCCTGCATGCACTCTGCTTGGGGAAAATTTCAGGCGCCGCGGCTGCCGGCCGCGCCCCATCGTCGCTGCTCGTTCTCCGGGTGGCCGCGACATGCCCCGAGCGAGAAAGGGCCCTGCTCCACGCGGAACTGGGCGCTGACCAGGGCTGCCAACGCCGGCCAATTCTCACGAGCGTTCTGCCCAAATCCATCCCGATTTGGGCAGAACGCTCGTGAGAATTGGCCGGAAAACGCCCGGCGAACACACTTCGGGCACCACAGGGCCGCAGGCGGCCCCCCCGGGGCCCAGTCCGGGATCGCGGGTCATCGCGTTCCGGCACCGCCGGGAGGAGCTCCGGGAGGCGGGCCCCGTGGCGGCCGACGCCTCCCGATCCTCAGCCTCCGGGGGTCCCCTCCGTGGCGCCGGCAGCTGGGGCCGGGCCAGCCCCGAAACCCGGGCCCGGGCCCGGGCCTGCTTGCTCAGCCTTCCGTTGCCAGGGGCCTGAGCCTGGGGGCCTCCCCATGGGGAACCCTGAGTCCCGCGCCACGAGTCCCCCGACCGTCCCGGCGACAACGGCACCCTTCGCGGCTTCGTCCTAGCCGCGGTGTCAGAGACCAGTCCGTTTCCCCACAGAGGCCAGCCCCCTCCAGGGGCGCCCCGGCCGCCCGCTACGGCAGGGGCGTACGCCCGGCCACGGCGCCTTCATGCACTCTGCTCGGGGAATACTCCCCGGCGCCGAGGCTGCCGGCCGCGCCCCATCGTCGCGGCTCGTTTTCCGGGTGGCCGCGACATGCCCCGAGCGAGAAAGGGCCCTGCTCCACGCGGAACTGGGCGCTGACCAGGGCTGCCCAACGCCGGCCAATTCTCACGAGCGTTCTGCCCAAATCGATCCCGATTTGGGCAGAACGCTCGTGAGAATTGGCTGGAAAACGCCTGGCGAAAACACTTCGGGCATCACAGGGCCGCAGGGCGGCCCCCCCGGGGCCCTGTCCGGGATCGCGGGTCGTCGCGTTCCGGCACCGCCGGGAGGAGCTCCGGGAGGCGGGCCCCGGGGCGGCCGACGCCTCCTGGTCCTCAGCCTCCGGGGGTCCCCTCCCTGGCGCCGGCAGCTGGGGCCGGGCCAGCCCCGAAAGCCGGGCCCGGGCCCGGGCCTGCTTGCTCAGCCTTCCGTTGCCAGGGGCCTGAGACTGGGGGCCTCCCCATGGGGATCCCTGAGTCCCGTGCCACGTGTCCCCCGACCTTCCCGGCGACAACGACACCTTTCGCGGCTTCGTCCTAGCCGCGGAGTCAGAGACCAGTCCGTTTCCCCACAGAGGCCAGCCCCCTCCAGGTGCGCCCCGGCCGACCGCCACGGCGGAGGCGGACGCCCGGCCACGGCGCCTCCATGCACTCTGCTCGGGGAAAACTCCCCGGCGCCGCGGCTGCCGGCCGCGCCCCATCCTCGCTGCTCGTTCTCCGGGTGGCCGCGACATGCCCCGAGCGAGAAAGGGCCCTGCTCCACGCGGAACTGGGCGCTGACCAGGGCTGCCCAACGCCGGCCAATTCTCACGAGCGTTCTGCCCAAATCAATCCCGATTTGGGCAGAACGCTCGTGAGAATTGGCCGGAAAACGCCCGGCGAACACACTTCGGGCACCACAGGGCCGCAGGGCGGCCCCCCCGGGGCCCAGTCCGGGATCGGGTCATCGCGTTCCGGCACCGCCGGGAGGAGCTCCGGGAGGCGTGCCCCGGGGAGGCCGACTCCTCCCGCTCCTCAGCCTCCGGGGGTCCCCTCCTCGGCGCCGGCAGCTGGAGCCGGGCCAGCCCCGAAAGCCGGGCCCGGGCCCGGTCCTGCTTGCTCAGCCTTCCGTTGCCAGGGGCCTGAGCCTGCGGGCCTCCCCATGGGGAACCCTGAGTCCCGCGCCACGAGTCCCCCAACCGTCCCGGCGACAACGGCACCTTTCGCGGCTTCGTCCTAGCCGCGGAGTCAGAGACCAGTCCGTTTCCCCACAGAGGCCAGCCCCCTCCAGGGGCGCCCCGGCCGCCCGCTACGGCGGAGGCGTACGCCCGGCCACGGCGCCTTCATGCACTCTGCTCGGGGAATACTCCCCGGCGCCGCGGCTGCCGGCCGCGCCCCATCGTCGCGGCTCGTTTTCCGGGTGGCCGCGACATGCCCCGAGCGAGAAAGGGCCCTGCTCCACGCGGAACTGGGCGCTGACCAGGGCTGCCCAACGCCGGCCAATTCTCACGAGCGTTCTGCCCAAATCGATCCCGATTTGGGCAGAACGCTCGTGAGAATTGGCTGGAAAACGCATGGCGAAAACACTTCGGGCATCACAGGGCCGCAGGGCGGCCCCCCCGGGGCCCTGTCCGGGATCACGGGTCGTCGCGTTCCGGCACCGCCGGGAGGAGCTCCGGGATGCGGGCCCCGGGGCGGACGACGCCTCCCGCTCCTCAGCCTCCGGGGGTCCCCTCCCTGGCGCCGGCAGCTGGGGCCGGGCCAGCCCCGAAAGCCGGGCCCGGGCCCGGGCCTGCTTGCTCAGCCTTCCGTTGCCAGGGGCCTGAGCCTGGGGGTCTCCCCATGGGGAACCCTGAGTCCCGTGCCACGAGTCCCCCGACCTTCCCGGCGACAACGACACCTTTCGCGGCTTCGTCCTAGCCGCGGAGTCAGAGACCAGTCCGTTTCCCCACAGAGGCCAGCCCCCTCCAGGTGCGCCCCGGCCGACTGCCACGGCGGAGGCGGATGCCCGGCCACGGCGCCTCCATGCACTCTGCTCGGGGAAAACTCCCCGGCGCCGCGGCTGCCCGCCGCGCCCCATCGTCGCTGCTCGTTCTCCGGGTGGCCGCGACATGCCCCGAGCGAGAAAGGGCCCTGCTCCACGCGGAACTGGGCGCTGACCAGGGCTGCCCAACGCCGGCCAATTCTCACGAGCGTTCTGCCCAAATCGATCCCGATTTGGGCAGAACGCTCGTGAGAATTGGCCGGAAAACGCCCGGCGAACACACTTCGGGCACCACAGGGCCGCAGGGCGGCCCCCCCGGGGCCCAGTCCGGGATCGCGGGTCATCGCGTTCCGGCACCGCCGGTAGGAGCTCCGGGAGGAGGGCCCCGTGGCGGCCGACGCCTCCCGATCCTCAGCCTCCGGGGGTCCCCTCCCTGGCGCCGGGAGCTGGGGCCGGGCCAGCCCCGAAACCCGGGCCCGGGCCCGGGCCTGCTTGCTCATCCTTCCGTTGCCAGGGGCCTGAGCCTGGGGGCCTCCCCATGGGGAACCCTGAGTCCCGCGCCACGAGTCCCCCGACCGTCCCGGCGACAACGGCACCCTTCGCGGCTTCGTCCTAGCCACGGTGTCAGAGACCAGTCCGTTTCCCCACAGAGGCCAGCCCCCTCCAGTCGCGCCCCGGCCGCCCGCTACGTCGGAGGCGGACGCCCGGCCACGGCGCCTTCATGCACTCTGCTCGGGGAATACTCGCCGGCGCCGTGGCTGCCGGCCGCGCCCCATCGTCGCGGATCGTTTTCCGGGTGGCCGCGACATGCCCCGAGCGAGAAAGGGCCCTGCTCCACGCGGAACTGGGCGCTGACCAGGGCTGCCCAACGCCGGCCAATTTTCACGAGCGTTCTGCCCAAATCGATCCCGATTTGGGCAGAACCCTCGTGAGAATTGGCCGGAAAACGCCCGGCGAACACACTTCGGGCACCACAGGGCCGCAGGGCGGCCCCCCCGGGGCCCTGTCCGGGATCGCGGGTCGTCTCTTTCCGGCACCGCCGGGAGGAGCTCCGGGAGGCGTGCCCCGGGGAGGCCGACTCCTCCCGCTCCTCAGCCTCCGGGGGTCCCCTCCCCGGCGCCGGCAGCTGGGGCCGGGCCAGCCCCGAAAGCCGGGCCCGGGCCCGGGCCTGCTTGCTCAGCCTTCCGTTGCCAGGGGCCTGAGCCTGCGGGCCTCCCCATGGGGAACCCTGAGTCCCGCGCCACGAGTCCCCCAACCGTCCCGGCGACAACGGCACCTTTCGCGGCTTCGTCTTGGCCGCGGAGTCAGAGACCAGTCCGTTTCCCCACAGAGGCCAGCCCCCTCCAGGGGCGCCCCGGCCACCCGCCACGGCGGAGGCGGACGCCCGGTCACGGCGCCTGCATGCACTCTGCTCGGGGAAAACTCCCCGGCGCCGCGGCTGCCGGCCGCGCCCCATCGTCGCGGCTCGTTTTCCGGGTGGCCGCGACATGCCCCGAGCGAGAAAGGGCCCTGCTCCACGCGGAACTGGGCGCTGACCAGGGCTGCCCAACGCCGGCCAATTCTCACGAGCGTTCTGCCCAAATCGATCCCTATTTGGGCAGAACGCTCGTGAGAATTGGCCGGAAAACGCCCGGCGAACACACTTCGGGCACCACAGGGCCGCAGGGCGGCCCCCCCGGGGCCCTGTCCGGGATCGCGGGTCGTCGCGTTCCGGCACCGCCGGGAGGAGCTCCGGGAGGCGGGCCCCGGGGCGGCCGAGGCCTCCCGCTCCTCAGCCTCCGGGGGACCCCTCCCTGGTGCCGGCAGCTGGGGCCGGGCCAGCCCCGAAAGCTGGGCCCGGGCCCGGGCCTGCTTGCTCAGCCTTCCGTTGCCAGGGGCCTGAGCCTGGGGGCCTCCCCATGGGGAACCCTGAGTCCCGCGCCACGAGTCCCCCGACCGTCCCGGCGACAACGGCACCTTTCGCGGCTTCGTCCTATCCGCGGAGTCAGAGACCAGTCCGTTTCCCCACAGAGGCCAGCCCCCTCCAGGGGCGCCCCGGCCGCCCGCCACGGCGGAGGCGGACGCCCGGCCACGGCGCCTCCATGCACTGTGCTCGGGGAAAACTCCCCGGCGCCGCGGCTGCCGGCCGCGCCCCATCGTCGCGGCTCGTTTTCCGGGTGGCCACGACATGACCCGAGCGAGAAAGTGCCCTGCTCCACGCGGAACTGGGCGCTGACCAGGGCTGCCCAACGCCGGCCAATTCTCACGAGCGTTCTGCCCAAATCGATCCCGATTTGGGCAGAACGCTCGTGAGAATTGGCCGGAAAACGCCCGGCGAACACACTTCGGGCACCACAGGGCCGCAGGGCGGCCCCCCCGGGGCCCTGTCCGGGATCGCGGGTCGTCGCGTTCCGGCACCGCCGGGAGTAGCTCCGGGAGGCGGGCCCCGGGGCGGCCGAAGCCTCCCGCTCCTCAGCCTCCGGGGGTCCCCTCCCTGGCGCCGGCAGCTGGGGCCGGGCCAGCCACGAAAGCCGGGCCCGGGCCCGGGCCTGCTTGCTCAGCCTTCCGTTGCCAGGGGCCTGAGCCTGGGGGCCTCCCCATGGGGAACCCTGAGTCCCGCGCCACGAGTCCCCCGACCGTCCCGGCGACAACGGCACCTTTCGCGGCTTCGTCCTAGCCGCGGAGTCAGAGACCAGTCCGTTTCCCCACAGAGGCCAGCCCCCTCCAGGGGCGCCCCGGCCGCCCGCCACGGCGGAGGCGGACGCCCGGCCACGGCGCCTCCATGCACTCTGCTCTGGGAAAACTCCCCGGCGCCGCGGCTGCCGGCCGCGCCCCATCGTCGCGGCTCGTTTTCCGGGTGGCCGCGACTTGCCCCGAGCGAGAAAGGGCCCTGCTCCACGCGGAACTGGGCGCTGACCAGGGCTGCCCAACGCCGGCCAATTCTCACGAGCGTTCTGCCCAAATCGATCCCGCTTTGGGCAGAACGCTCGTGAGAATTGGCCGGAAAACGCCCGGCGAACACACTTCGGGCACCACAGGGCCGCAGGGCGGCCCCCCCGGGGCCCTGTCCGGTATCGCGGAAAGTCGCGTACCGGCACCGCCGGGAGGAGCTCCGGGAGGCGGGCCCAGGGGCGGCTGACGCCTCCCGCTACTCAGCCTCCGGGGGTCCCCTCCCTGGCGCCGGCAGCTGGGGCCGGGCCAGCCCCGAAAGCCAGGCCCGGGCCCGGGCCTGCTTGCTCAGCCTTCCGTTGCCAGGGGCCTGAGCCTGGGGGCCTCCCCATGGGGAACCCTGAGTCCCGCGCCACGAGTCCCCCGACCGTCCCGGCGACAACGGCACCTTTCGCGGCTTCGTCCTAGCCGCGGAGTCAGAGACCAGTCCGTTTCCCCACAGAGGCCAGCCCCCTCCAGGGGCGCCCCGGCCGCCCGCCACGGCGGAGGCGGACGCCCGGTCACGGCGCCTGCATGCACTCTGCTCGGGGAAAACTCCCCGGCGCCGCGGCTGCCGGCCGCGCCCCATCGTCGCGGCTCGTTTTCCGTGTGGCCGCGACATGCCCCGAGCGAGAAAGGGCCCTGCTCCACGCGGAACTGGGCGCTGACCAGGGCTGCCCAACGCCGGCCAATTCTCACGAGCGTTCTGCCCAAATCGATCCCGATTTGGGCAGTACGCTCATGAGAATTGGCCGGAAAACGGCCGGCGAACACACTTCGGGCACCACAGGGCCGCAGGTCCGCCCCCCCGGGGCCCTGTCCGGGATCGCGGGTCGTCGCGTTCCGGCACCGCCGGGAGTAGCTCCGGGAGGCGGGCCCCGGGGCGGCCGACGCCTCCCGCTCCTCAGGCTCCGGGGGTCCCCTCCCTGGCGCCGGCAGCTGGGGCCGGGCCAGCCCCGAAAGCCGGGCCCGGGCCCGGGCCTGCTTGCTCAGCCTTCCGTTGCCAGGGGCCTGAGCCTGGGGGCCTCCCCATGGGGAACCCTGAGTCCCGCGCCACGAGTCCCCCGACCGTCCCGGCGACAACGGCACCTTTCGCGGCTTCGTCCTAGCCGCGGAGTCAGAGACCAGTCCGTTTCCCCACAGAGGCCAGCCCCCTCCAGGGGCGCCCCGGCCGCCCGCCACGGCGGAGGCGGACGCCCGGCCACGGCGCCTCCATGCACTCTGCTCTGGGAAAACTCCCCGGCGCCGCGGCTGCCGGCCGCGCCCCATCGTCGCGGCTCGTTTTCCGGGTGGCCGCGACTTGCCCCGAGCGAGAAAGGGCCCTGCTCCACGCGGAACTGGGCGCTGACCAGGGCTGCCCAACGCCGGCCAATTCTCACGAGCGTTCTGTCCAAATCGATCCCGATTTGGGCAGAACGCTCGTGAGAATTGGCCGGAAAACGCCTGGCGAACACACTTCGGGCAACACAGGGCCGCAGGGCGGCCCCCCCGGGGCCCTGTCCGGGATCGCGGGTCGTCGCGTTCCGGCACCGCCGGGAGGAGCTCCGGGAGGCGGGCCCCGGGGCGGCCGACGCCTCCCGCTCCTCAGCCTCCGGGGGTGCCCTCCCTGGCGCCGGCAGCTGGGGCCGGGCCAGCCCCGAAAGCCGGGCCCGGACCCGGGCCTGCTTGCTCAGCCTTCCGTTGCCAGGGGCCTGAGCCTGGGGGCCTCCCCATGGGGAACCCTGAGTCCCGCGCCACGAGTCCTCCGACCGTCCCGGCGACAACGGCACCTTTCGCGGCTTCGTCCTAGCCGCGGAGTCAGAGACCAGTCCGTTTCCCCACAGAGGCCAGCCCCCTCCAGGGGCGACCCGGCCACCCGCCACGGCGGAGGCGGACGCCCGGTCACGGCGCCTGCATGCACTCTGCTCGGGGAAAACTCCCCGGCGCCGCGGCTGCTGGCCGCGCCCCATCGTCGCGGCTCGTTTTCCGGGTGGCCGCGACATGCCCCGAGCGAGAAAGGGCCCTGCTCCACGCGGAACTGGGCGCTGACCAGGGCTGCCCAACGCCGGCCAATTCTCACGAGCGTTCTGCCCAAATCGATCCCGATTTGGGCAGAACGCTCGTGAGAATTGGCCGGAAAACGCCCGGCGAACACACTTCGGGCACCACAGGGCCGCAGGGCGGCCCCCCCGGGGCCCTGTCCGGGATCGCGGGTCGTCGCGTTCCGGCACCGCCGGGAGGAGCTCCGGGAGGCGGGCCCCGGGGCGGCCGACGCCTCCCGCTCCTCAGCCTCCGGGGGTCCCCTCCCTGGCGCCGGCAGCTGGGGCCGGGCCAGCCCCGAAAGCCGGGCCCGGGCCCGGGCCTGCTTGCTCAGCCTTCCGTTGCCAGGGGCCTGAGCCTGGGGGCCTCCCCATGGGGAACCCTGAGTCCCGCGCCACGAGTCCCCCGACCGTCCCGGCGACAACGGCACCTTTCGCGGCTTCGTCCTAGCCGCGGAGTCAGAGACCAGTCCATTTCCCCACAGAGGCCAGCCCCCTCCAGGGGCGCCCCGGCCGCCCGCCACGGCGGAGGCGGACGCCCGGCCACGGCGCCTCCATGCACTCTGCTCGGGGAAAACTCCCCGGCGCCGCGGCTGCCGGCCGCGCCCCATCGTCGCGGCTCGTTTTCCGGGTGGCCACGACATGCCCCGAGCGAGAAAGGGCCCTGCTCCACGCGGAACTGGGCGCTGACCAGGGCTGCCCAACGCCGGCCAATTCTCACGAGCGTTCTGCCCAAATCGATTTGGGCAGAACGCTCGTGAGAATTGGCCGGAAAACGCCCGGCAAACACACTTCGGGCACCACAGGGCCGCAGAGCGGCACCCCCGGGGCCCTGTCCGGGATCGCGGGTAGTCGCGTTCCTGCACCGCCGGGAGGAGCTCCGGGAGGCGTGCCCCGGGGAGGCCGTCGCCTCCCGCTCCTCAGCCTCCGGGGGTCCC
The DNA here is from genome assembly GCF_922984935.1 of Meles meles. Taxonomy (NCBI): domain Eukaryota; kingdom Metazoa; phylum Chordata; class Mammalia; order Carnivora; family Mustelidae; genus Meles; species Meles meles. The sequence goes on along the minus strand of NW_025721225.1, from coordinate 48,987 downwards.
CTCCCTGGCGCCGGCAGCTGGGGCCGGGCCAGCCCCGAAAGCCGGGCCCGGGCCCGGGCCTGCTTGCTCAGACTTCCGTTGCCAGGGGCCTGAGCCTGGGGGCCTCCCCATGGGGAACCCTGAGTCCCGCGCCACGAGTCCCCCGACCGTCCCGGCGACAATGGCACCTTTCGCGGCTTCGTCCTAGCCGCGGAGTCAGAGACCAGTCCGTTTCCCCACAGAGGCCAGCCCCCTCCAGGGGCGCCCCGGCCACCCGCCATGGCGGAGGCGGACGCCCGGTCACGGCGCCTGCATGCACTCTGCTCGGGGAAAACTCCCCGGCGCCGCGGCTGCCGGCCGCGCCCCATCGTCGCGGCTCGTTTTCCGGGTGGCCGCGACATGCCCCGAGCGAGAAAGGGCCCTGCTCCACGCGGAACTGGGCGCTGACCAGGGCTGCCCAACGCCGGCCAATTCTCACGAGCGTTCTGCCCAAATCGATCCCGATTTGGGCAGAACGCTCGTGAGAATTGGCCGGAAAACGCCCGGCGAACACACTTCGGGCACCACAGGGCCGCAGGGCGGCCCCCCCGGGGCCCTGTCCGGGATCGCGGGTCGTCGCGTTCCGGCACCGCCGGGAGGAGCTCCGGGAGGCGGGCCCCGGGGCGGCCGACGCCTCCCGCTCCTCACCCTCCGGGGGTCCCCTCCCTGGCGCCGGCAGCTGGGGCCGGGCCAGCCCCGAAAGCCGGGCCCGGGCCCGGGCCTGCTTGCTCAGCCTTCCGTTGCCAGGGGCCTGAGCCTGGGGGCCTCCCCATGGGGAACCCTGAGTCCCGCGCCACGAGTCCCCCGACCTTCCCGGCGACAACGGCACCTTTCGCGGCTTCGTCCTAGCCGCGGAGTCAGAGACCAGTCCGTTTCCCCACAGAGGCCAGCCCCCTCCAGGGGCGCCCCGGCCGCCCGCCACGGCGGAGGCAGACGCCCGGCCAGACGCCTCCATGCACTCTGCTCGGGGAAAACTCCCCGGCGCCGCGGCTGCCGGCCGCGCCCCATCGTCGCTGCTCGTTTTACGGGTGGCCGCGACATGCCCCGAGCGAGAAAGGGCCCTGTTCCACGCGGAACTGGGCGCTGACCAGGGCTGCCCAACGCCGGCCAATTCTCACGAGCGTTCTGCCCAAATCGATCCCGATTTGGGCAGAACGCTCGTGATAATTGGCCGGAAAACGCCGGCGAACACACTTCGGGCACCACAGGGCCGCAGGGCGTCCCCCCCGGGGCCCTGTCCGGGATCGCGGGTCGTCGCGTTCCGGCACCGCCGGGAGGAGCTCCGGGATGCGGGCCCCGGGGCGGCCGACGCCTCCCGCTCCTCAGCCTCCGAGGGTCCCCTCCCTGGCGCCGGCAGCTGGGGCCGGGCCAGCCCCGAAAGCCGGGCCCGGGCCCGGGCCTGCTTGCTCAGCCTTCCGTTGCCAGGGGCCTGAGCCTGGGGGCCTCCCCATGGGGAACCCTGAGTCCCACGCCACGAGTCCCCCGACCGTCCCGGCGACAACGGCACCTTTCGCGGCTTCGTCCTAGCCGCGGAGTCAGAGACCAGTCCGTTTCCCCACAGAGGCCAGCCCCCTCCAGGGGCGCCCCGGCCGCCCGCCACGGCGGAGGCGGACGCCCGGCCACGGCGCCTGCATGCACTCTGCTCGGGGAAAACTCCCCGGCGCCGCGGCTGCCGGCCGCGCCCCATCGTCGCGGCTCGTTTTCCGGGTGGCCGCGACATGCCCCGAGCGAGAAAGGGCCCTGCTCCACGCGGAACTGGGCGCTGACCAGGGCTGCCCAACGCCGGCCAATTCTCACGAGCGTTCTGCCCAAATCGATCCCGATTTGGGCAGAACGCTCGTGAGAATTGGCCGGAAAATGCCCGGCGAACACACTTCGGGCACCACAGGGCCGCAGGGCGGCCTCCCCGGGGCCCTGTCCGGGATCGCGGGTCGTCGCGTTCCGGCACCGCCGGGAGGAGGTCCGGGAGGCGGGCCCCGGGGAGGCCGACGCCTCCCGCTCCTCAGCCTCCGGGGGTCCCCTCCCCGGCGCCGGCAGCTGGGGCCGGGCCAGCCCCGAAAGCCGGGCCCGGGCCCGGGCCTGCTTGCTCAGCCTTCCGTTGCCAGGGGCCTGAGCCTGGGGGCCTCCCCATGGGGAACCCTGAGTCCCGCGCCACGAGTCCCCCGACCGTCCCGGCGACAACGGCACCTTTCGTGGCTTCGTCCTAGCCGCGGAGTCAGAGACCAGTCCGTTTCCCCACAGAGGCCAGCCCCCTCCAGGGGCGCCCCGACCGCCCGCTACGGCGGAGGCGTACGCCCGGCCACGGCGCCTTCATGCACTCTGCTCGGGGAATACTCCCCGGCGCCGAGGCTGCCGGCCGCGCCCCATCGTCGCGGCTCGTTTTCCGGGTGGCCGCGACATGCCCCGAGCGAGAAAGGGCCCTGCTCCACGCGGAACTGGGCGCTGACCAGGGCTGCCCAACGCCGGCCAATTCTCACGAGCGTTCTGCCCAAATCGATCCCGATTTGGGCAGAACGCTCGTGAGAATTGGCTGGAAAACGCCTGGCGAAAACACTTCGGGCATCACAGGGCCGCAGGGCGGCCCCCCCGGGGCCGCGTCCGGGATCACGGGTCGTCGCGTTCCGGCACCGCCGGGAGGAGCTCCGGGAGGCGGGCCCCGGGGCGGACGACGCCTCCCGCTCCTCAGCCTCTGGGGGTCCCCTCCCTGGCGCCGGCAGCTGTGGCCGGGCCAGCCCCGAAAGCCGGGCCCGGGCCCGGGCCTGCTTGCTCAGCCTTCCGTTGCCAGGGGCCTGAGCCTGGGGGCCTCCCCATGGGGAACCCTGAGTCCCGTGCCACGAGTCCCCCGACCTTCCCGGCGACAACGACACCTTTCGCGGCTTCGTCCTAGCCGCGGAGTCAGAGACCAGTCTGTTTCCCCACAGAGGCCAGCCCCCTCCAGGGGCGCCCCGGCCGCCCGCCACGGCGGAGCCGGACGCCCGGCCACGGCGCCTCCATGCACTGTGCTCGGGAAAAACTCCCCGGCGCCGCGGCTGCCGGCCGCGCCCCATCGTCGTGGCTCGTTTTCCGGGTGGCCGCGGCATGCCCCGAGCGAGAAAGGGCCCTGCTCCACGCAGAACTGGGCGCTGAGCAGGGCTGCCCAACGCCGGCCAATTCTCACGAGCGTTCTGCCCAAATCGATCCCGATTTGGGCACTACACTCGTGAGAATTGGCCGGAAAACACCCGGCGAACACACTTCGGGCACCACAGGCCCGCAGGGCCGCCCCCTCGGGGCCCTGTCCGGGATCGCGGGTCGTCGCGTTCCGGCACCGCCAGGAGGAGCTCCGGGAGGCGGGACCCGGGGCGGCCGACGCCTCCCACTCCTCAGCCTCCGGGGGTCCCCTCTCTGGCGCCGGCAGCTGTGGCCGGGCCAGCCCCAAAGCCGGGCCCGGGCCCGGGCCTGCTTGCTCAGCCTTCCGTTGCCAGGGGCCTGAGACTGGGGGCCTCCCCATGGGGAAACCTGAGTCCCGTGCCACGTGTCCCCCGACCTTCCCGGCGACAACGACACCTTTCGCGGCTTCGTCCTAGCCGCGGAGTCAGAGACCAGTCCGTTTCCCCACAGAGGCCAGCCCCCTCCAGGTGCGCCCCGGCCGACCGCCACGGCGGAGGCGGACGCCCGGCCACGGCGCCTCCATGCACTCTGCTCGGGGAAAACTCCCCGGCGCCGCGGCTGCCGGCCGCGCCCCATCCTCGCTGCTCGTTCTCCGGGTGGCCGCAACATGCCCCGAGCGAGAAAGGGCCCTGCTCCACGCGGAATTGGGCGCTGACCAGGGCTGCCCAACGCGGGCCAATTCTCACGAGCGTTCTGCCCAAATCAATCCCGATTTGGGCAGAACGCTCGTGAGAATTGGCCGGAAAACGCCCGGCGAACACACTTCGGGCACCACAGGGCCGCAGGGCGGCCCCCCCGGGGCCCAGTCCGGGATCGGGTCATCGCGTTCCGGCACCGCCGGGAGGAGCTCCGGGAGGCGGGCCCCGTGGCGGCCGACGCCTCCCGATCCTCAGCCTCCGGGGGTCCCCTCCCTGGCGCCGGCTGCTGGGGCCGGGCCAGCCCCGAAACCCGGGCCCGGGCCCGGGCCTGCTTGCTCAGCCTTCCGTTGCCAGGGGCCTGAGCCTGGGGGCCTCCCCATGGGGAACCCTGAGTCCCGCGCCACGAGTCCCCCGACCGTCCCGGCGACAACGGCACCCTTCGCGGCTTCGTCCTAGCCGCGGTGTCACAGACCAGTCCGTTTCCCCACAGAGGCCAGCCCCCTCCAGGGGCGCCCCGGCCGCCCGCTACGTCGGAGGCGGACGCCCGGCCACGGCGCATTCATGCACTCTGCTCGGGGAATACTCCCCGGCGCCGTGGCTGCCGGCCGCGCCCCATCGTCGCGGCTCGTTTTCCGGGTGGCCGCGACATGCCCCGAGCGATAAAGGGCCCTGCTCCACGCGGAACTGGGCGCTGACCAGGGCTGCCCAACGCCGGCCAATTTTCACGAGCGTTCTGCCCAAATCGATCCCGATTTGGGCAGAACCCTCGTGAGAATTGGCCGGAAAACGCCCGGCGAACACACTTCGGGCACCACAGGGCCGCAGGGCGGCCCCCCCGGGGCCCTGTCCGGGATCGTGGGTCGTCTCTTTCCGGCACCGCCGGGAGGAGCTCCGGGAGGCGTGCCCCGGGGAGGCCGACTCCTCCCGCTCCTCAGCCTCCGGGGGTCCCCTCCTCGGCGCCGGCAGCTGGGGCCGGGCCAGCCCCGAAAGCCGGGCCCGGGCCCGGTCCTGCTTGCTCAGCCTTCCGTTGCCAGGGGCCTGAGCCTGCGGGCCTCCCCATGGGGAACCCTGAGTCCCGCGCCACGAGTCCCCCAACCGTCCCGGCGACAACGGCACCTTTCGCGGCTTCGTCCTAGCCGCGGAGTCAGAGACCAGTCCGTTTCCCCACAGAGGCCAGCCCCCTCCAGGGGCGCCCCGGCCGCCCGCTACGGCGGAGGCGTACGCCCGGCCACGGCGCCTTCATGCACTCTGCTCGGGGAATACTCCCCGGCGCCGAGGCTGCCGGCCGCGCCCCATCGTCGCGGCTCGTTTTCCGGGTGGCCGCGACATGCCCCGAGCGAGAAAGGGCCCTGCTCCACGCGGAACTGGGCGCTGACCAGGGCTGCCCAACGCCGGCCAATTCTCACGAGCGTTCTGCCCAAATCGATCCCGATTTGGGCAGAACGCTCGTGAGAATTGGCTGGAAAACGCATGGCGAAAACACTTCGGGCATCACAGGGCCGCAGGGCGGCCCCCCCGGGGCCCTGTCCGGGATCACGGGTCGTCGCGTTCCGGCACCGCCGGGAGGAGCTCCGGGATGCGGGCCCCGGGGCGGACGACGCCTCCCGCTCCTCAGCCTCCGGGGGTCCCCTCCCTGGCGCCGGCAGCTGGGGCCGGGCCAGCCCCGAAAGCCGGGCCCGGGCCCGGGCCTGCTTGCTCAGCCTTCCGTTGCCAGGGGCCTGAGCCTGGGGGTCTCCCCATGGGGAACCCTGAGTCCCGTGCCACGAGTCCCCCGACCTTCCCGGCGACAACGACACCTTTCGCGGCTTCGTCCTAGCCGCGGAGTCAGAGACCAGTCCGTTTCCCCACAGAGGCCAGCCCCCTCCAGGTGCGCCCCGGCCGACTGCCACGGCGGAGGCGGATGCCCGGCCACGGCGCCTCCATGCACTCTGCTCGGGGAAAACTCCCCGGCGCCGCGGCTGCCCGCCGCGCCCCATCGTCGCTGCTCGTTCTCCGGGTGGCCGCGACACGCCCCGAGCGAGAAAGGGCCCTGCTCCACGCGGAACTGGGCGCTGACCAGGGCTGCCCAACGCCGGCCAATTCTCACGAGCGTTCTGCCCAAATCGATCCCGATTTGGGCAGAACGCTCGTGAGAATTGGCCGGAAAACGCCCGGCGAACACACTTCGGGCACCACAGGGCCGCAGGGCGGCCCCCCCGGGGCCCTGTCCGGGATCGCGGGTCGTCTCTTTCCGGCACCGCCGGGAGGAGCTCCGGGAGGCGTGCCCCGGGGAGGCCGACTCCTCCCGCTCCTCAGCCTCCGGGGGTCCCCTCCCCGGCGCCGGCAGCTGGGGCCGGGCCAGCCCCGAAAGCCGGGCCCGGGCCCGGGCCTGCTTGCTCAGCCTTCCGTTGCCAGGGGCCTGAGCCTGCGGGCCTCCCCATGGGGAACCCTGAGTCCCGCGCCACGAGTCCCCCAACCGTCCCGGCGACAACGGCACCTTTCGCGGCTTCGTCCTAGCCGCGGAGTCAGAGACCAGTCCGTTTCCCCACAGAGGCCAGCCCCCTCCAGGGGCGCCACGGCCGCCCGCCACGGCGGAGGCGGACGCCCGGCCACGGCGCCTCCATGCACTCTGCTCGGGAAAAACTCCCCGGCGCCGCGGCTGCCGGCCGCGCCCCTCGTCGTGGCTCGTTTTCCGGGTGGCCGCGGCATGCCCCTAGCGAGAAAGGGCCCTGCTCCACGCAGAACTGGGCGCTGAGCAGGGCTGCCCAACGCCGGCCAATTCTCACGAGCGTTCTCCCCAAATCGATCCCGATTTGGGGAGAACGCTCGTGAGAATTGGCCGGAAAATGCCCGGCGAACACACTTCGGGCACCACAGGGCCGCAGGGCGGCCTCCCCGGGGCCCTGTCCGGGATCGCGGGTCGTCGCGTTCCGGCACCACCGGGAGGAGCTCCGGGAGGCGGGCCCCGGGGAGGCCGACGCCTCCCGCTCCTCAGCCTCCGGGGGTCCCCTTCCCGGCGCCGGCAGCTGGGGCCGGGCCAGCCCCGAAAGCCGGGCCCGGGCCCGGGCCTGCTTGCTCAGCCTTCCGTTGCCAGGGGCCTGAGCCTGGGGGCCTCCCCATGGGGAACCCTGAGTCCCGCGCCACGAGTCCCCCGACCGTCCCGGCGACAACGGCACCTTTCGCGGCTTCGTCTTGGCCGCGGAGTCAGAGACCAGTCCGTTTCCCCACAGAGGCCAGCCCCCTCCAGGGGCGCCCCGGCCACCCGCCACGGCGGAGGCGGACGCCCGGTCACGGTGCCTGCATGCACTCTGCTCGGGGAAAACTCCCCGGCGCCGCGGCTGCCGGCCGCGCCCCATCGTCGCGGCTCGTTTTCCGGGTGGCCGCGACATGCCCCGAGCGAGAAAGGGCCCTGCTCCACGCGGAACTGGGCGCTGACCAGGGCTGCCCAACGCCGGCCAATTCTCACGAGCGTTCTGCCCAAATCGATCCCTATTTGGGCAGAACGCTCGTGAGAATTGGCCGGAAAACGCCCGGCGAACACACTTCGGGCACCACAGGGCCGCAGGGCGGCCCACCCGGGGCCCTGTCCGGGATCGCGGGTCGTCGCGTTCCGGCACCGCCGGGAGGAGCTCCGGGAGGCGGGCCCCGGGGCGGCCGAGGCCTCCCGCTCCTCAGCCTCCGGGGGACCCCTCCCTGGTGCCGGCAGCTGGGGCCGGGCCAGCCCCGAAAGCTGGGCCCGGGCCCGGGCCTGCTTGCTCAGCCTTCCGTTGCCAGGGGCCTGAGCCTAGGGGCCTCCCCATGGGGAACCCTGAGTCCCGCGCCACGAGTCCCCCGACCGTCCCGGCGACAACGGCACCTTTCGCGGCTTCGTCCTATCCGCGGAGTCAGAGACCAGTCCGTTTCCCCACAGAGGCCAGCCCCCTCCAGGGGCGCCCCGGCCGCCCGCCACGGCGGAGGCGGACGCCCGGCCACGGCGCCTCCATGCACTGTGCTCGGGGAAAACTCCCCGGCGCCGCGGCTGCCGGCCGCGCCCCATCGTCGCGGCTCGTTTTCCGGGTGGCCACGACATGCCCCGAGCGAGAAAGTGCCCTGCTCCACGCGGAACTGGGCGCTGACCAGGGCTGCCCAACGCCGGCCAATTCTCACGAGCGTTCTGCCCAAATCGATCCCGATTTGGGCAGAACGCTCGTGAGAATTGGCCGGAAAACGCCCGGCGAACACACTTCGGGCACCACAGGGCCGCAGGGCGGCCCCCTCGGGGCCCTGTCCGGGATCGCGGGTCGTCGCGTTCCGGCACCGCCGGGAGTAGCTCCGGGAGGCGGGCCCCGGGGCGGCCGACGCCTCCCGCTCCTCAGCCTCCGGGGGTCCCCTCCCTGGCGCCGGCAGCTGGGGCCGGGCCAGCCCCGAAAGCCGGGCCCGGGCCCGGGCCTGCTTGCTCAGCCTTCCGTTGCCAGGGGCCTGAGCCTGTGGGCCTCCCCATGGGGAACCCTGAGTCCCGCGCCACGAGTCCCCCGACCGTCCCGGCGACAACGGCACCTTTCGCGGCTTCGTCCTAGCCGCGGAGTCAGAGACCAGTCCGTTTCCCCACAGAGGCCAGCCCCCTCCAGGGGCGCCCCGGCCGCCCGCCACGGCGGAGGCGGACGCCCGGCCACGGCGCCTCCATGCACTCTGCTCTGGGAAAACTCCCCGGCGCCGCGGCTGCCGGCCGCGCCCCATCGTCGCGGCTCGTTTTCCGGGTGGCCGCGACTTGCCCCGAGCGAGAAAGGGCCCTGCTCCACGCGGAACTGGGCGCTGACCAGGGCTGCCCAACGCCGGCCAATTCTCACGAGCGTTCTGCCCAAATTGATCCCGATTTGGGCAGAACGCTCGTGAGAATTGGCCGGAAAACGCCCGGCGAACACACTTCGGGCACCACAGGGCCGCAGGGCGGCCCCCCCGGGGCCCTGTCCGGTATCGCGGGAAGTCGCGTACCGGCACCGCCGGGAGGAGCTCCGGGAGGCGGGCCCAGGGGCGGCCGACGCCTCCCGCTACTCAGCCTCCGGGGGTCCCCTCCCTGGCGCCGGCAGCTGGGGCCGGGCCAGCCCCGAAAGCCGGGCCCGGGCCCGGGCCTGCATGCTCAGCCTTCCGTTGCCAGGGGCCTGAGCCTGGGGGCCTCCCCATGGGGAACCCTGAGTCCCGCGCCACGAGTCCCCCGACCGTCCCGGCGACAACGGCACCTTTCGCGGCTTCGTCCTAGCCGCGGAGTCAGAGACCAGTCCGTTTCCCCACAGAGGCCAGCCCCCTCCAGGGGCGCCCCGGCCGCCCGCCACGGCGGAGGCGGACGCCCGGTCACGGCGCCTGCATGCACTCTGCTCGGGGAAAACTCCCCGGCGCCGCGGCTGCCGGCCGCGCCCCATCGTCGCGGCTCGTTTTCCGTGTGGCCGCGACATGCCCCGAGCGAGAAAGGGCCCTGCTCCACGCGGAACTGGGCGCTGACCAGGGCTGCCCAACGCCGGCCAATTCTCACGAGCGTTCTGCCCAAATCGATCCCGATTTGGGCAGTACGCTCATGAGAATTGGCCGGAAAACGGCCGGCGAACACACTTCGGGCACCACAGGGCCGCAGGTCCGCCCCCCCAGGGCCCTGTCCGGGATCGCGGGTCGTCGCGTTCCGGCACCGCCGTGAGGAGCTCCGGGATGAGGGCCCCGGGGAGGCCGACGCCTCCCGCTCCTCAGCCTCCGGGGGTCCCCTCCCTGGCGCCGGCAGCTGGGGCCGGGCCGGCCCCGAAATCCGGGCCCTGGCCCTGGCCTGCTTGCTCAACCTTCGGTTGCCAGGGGCCTGAGCCTGGGGGCCTCCCCATGGGGAACCCTGAGTACCGCGCCACGAGTCCCCCGACCGTCCCGGCGACAACGGCACCTTTCGCGGCTTTGTCCTAGCCGCGGTGTGAGAGACCAGTCCGTTTCCCCACAGAGGCCAGCCCCCTCCAGGGGCGCCCCGGCCGTCCGCCACGGCGGAGGCGGACGCCCGGTCACGGCGCCTGCATGCACTCTGCTCGGGGAATACTCCCCGGCGCCGCGGCTGCCGGCCGCGCCCCATCGTCGCGGCTCGTTTTCCGGGCGGCCGCGACATGCCCCGAGCGAGAAAGGGCCCTGCTCCACGCGGAACTGGGCGCTGACCAGGGCTGCCCAACACCGGCCAATTCTCACGAGCGTTCTGCCCAAATCGATCCCTATTTGGGCAGAACGCTCGTGAGAATTGGCCGGAAAACGCCCGGCGAACACACTTCGGGCACCACAGGGCCGCAGGGCGGCCCCCCCGGGGCCCTGTCCTGGATCGCGGGTCGTCGCGTTCCGGCACCGCCGGGAGGAGCTCCGGGAGGCGGACCCGGGGCGGCCGAGGCCTCCCGCTCCTCAGCCTCCGGGGGTCCCCTCCCTGGTGCCGGCAGCTGGGGCCGGGCCAGCCCCGAAAGCTGGGCCCGGGCCCGGGCCTGCTTGCTCAGCCTTCCGTTGCCAGGGGCCTGAGCCTGGGGGCCTCCCCATGGGGAACCCTGAGTCCCGCGCCACGAGTCCCCCGACCGTCCCGGCGACAACGGCACCTTTCGCGGCTTCGTCCTATCCGCGGAGTCAGAGACCAGTCCGTTTCCCCACAGAGGCCAGCCCCCTCCAGGGGCGCCCCGGCCGCCCGCCACGGCGGAGGCGGACGCCCGGCCACGGCGCCTCCATGCACTGTGCTCGGGGAAAACTCCCCGGCGCCGCGGCTGCCGGCCGCGCCCCATCGTCGCGGCTCGTTTTCCGGGTGGCCACGACATGCCCCGAGCGAGAAAGGGCCCTGCTCCACGCGGAACTGGGCGCTGACCAGGGCTGCCCAACGCCGGCCAATTCTCACGAGCGTTCTGCCCAAATCGATCCCGATTTGGGCAGAACGCTCGTGAGAATTGGCCGGAAAACGCCCGGGGAACACACTTCGGGCACCACAGGGCCGCAGGGCGGCCCCCCCGGGGCCCTGTCCGGGATCGCGGGTCGTCGCGTTCCGGCACCGCCGGGAGTAGCTCCGGGAGGCGGGCCCCGGGGCGGCCGACGCCTCCCGCTCCTCAGCCTCCGGGGGTCCCCTCCCTGGCGCCGGCAGCTGGGGCCGGGCCAGCCCCGAAAGCCGGGCCCGGGCCCGGGCCTGCTTGCTCAGCCTTCCGTTGCCAGGGGCCTGAGCCTGGGGGCCTCCCCATGGGGAACCCTGAGTCCCGCGCCACGAGTCCCCCGACCATCCCGGCGACAACGGCACCTTTCGCGGCTTCGTCCTAGCCGCGGAGTCAGAGACCAGTCCGTTTCCCCACAGAGGCCAGCCCCCTCCAGGGGCGCCCCGGCCGCCCACCACGGCGGAGGCGGACGCCCGGCCACGGCGCCTCCATGCACTCTGCTCTGGGAAAACTCCCCGGCGCCGCGGCTGCCGGCCGCGCCCCATCGTCGCGGCTCGTTTTCCGGGTGGCCGCGACTTGCCCCGAGCGAGAAAGGGCCCTGCTCCACGCGGAACTGGGCGCTGACCAGGGCTGCCCAACGCCGGCCAATTCTCACGAGCGTTCTGCCCAAATCGATCCCGATTTGGGCAGAACGCTCGTGAGAATTGGCCGGAAAACGCCCGGCGAACACACTTCGGGCACCACAGGGCCGCAGGGCGGCCCCCCCGGGGCCCTGTCCGGTATCGCGGGAAGTCGCGTACCGGCACCGCCGGGAGGAGCTCCGGGAGGCGGGCCCAGGGGCGGCCGACGCCTCCCGCTACTCAGCCTCCGGGGGTCCCCTCCCTGGCGCCGGCAGCTGGGGCCGGGCCAGCCCCGAAAGCCGGGCCCGGGCCCGGGCCTGCATGCTCAGCCTTCCGTTGCCAGGGGCCTGAGCCTGGGGGCCTCCCCATGGGGAACCCTGAGTCCCGCGCCACGAGTCCCCCGACCGTCCCGGCGACAACGGCACCTTTCGCGGCTTCGTCCTAGCCGCGGAGTCAGAGACCAGTCCGTTTCCCCACAGAGGCCAGCCCCCTCCAGGGGCGCCCCGGCCGCCCGCCACGGCGGAGGCGGACGCCCGGTCACGGCGCCTGCATGCACTCTGCTCGGGGAAAACTCCCCGGCGCCGCGGCTGCCGGCCGCGCCCCATCGTCGCGGCTCGTTTTCCGTGTGGCCGCGACATGCCCCGAGCGAGAAAGGGCCCTGCTCCACGCGGAATGGGCGCTGACCAGGGCTGCCCAACGCCGGCCAATTCTCACGAGCGTTCTGCCCAAATCGATCCCGATTTGGGCAGTACGCTCATGAGAATTGGCCGGAAAACGGCCGGCGAACACACTTCGGGCACCACAGGGCCGCAGGTCCGCCCCCCCAGGGCCCTGTCCGGGATCGCGGGTCGTCGCGTTCCGGCACCGCCGTGAGGAGCTCCGGGATGAGGGCCCCGGGGAGGCCGACGCCTCCCGCTCCTCAGCCTCCGGGGGTCCCCTCCCTGGCGCCGGCAGCTGGGGCCGGGCCGGCCCCGAAATCCGGGCCCTGGCCCTGGCCTGCTTGCTCAACCTTCGGTTGCCAGGGGCCTGAGCCTGGGGGCCTCCCCATGGGGAACCCTGAGTACCGCGCCACGAGTCCCCCGACCGTCCCGGCGACAACGGCACCTTTCGCGGCTTCGTCCTAGCCGCGGAGTCAGAGACCAGTCCGTTTCCCCACAGAGGCCAGCCCCCTCCAGGGGCGCCCCGGCCGTCCGCCACGGCGGAGGCGGACGCCCGGTCACGGCGCCTGCATGCACTCTGCTCGGGGAAAACTCCCCGGCGCCGCGGCTGCCGGCCGCGCCCCATCGTCGCGGCTCGTTTTCCGGGCGGCCGCGACATGCCCCGAGCGAGAAAGGGCCCTGCTCCACGCGGAACTGGGCGCTGACCAGGGCTGCCCAACGCCGACCAATTCTCACGAGCGTTCTGCCCAAATCGATCCCGATTTGGGCAGAACGCTCGTGAGAATTGGCCGGAAAACGCCCGGCGAACACACTTCGGGCACCACAGGGCCGCAGGGCGGCCCCCCCGGGGCCCTGTCCGGGATCGCGGGTCGTCGCGTTCCGGCACCGCCGGGAGGAGCTCCGGGAGGCGCGCCCCGGGGCGGCCGACGCCTCCCGCTCCTCAGCCTCCGGGATTCCCCTCCCTGGTGCCGGCAGCTGGGGCCGGGCCAGCCCCGAAAGCTGGGCCCGGGCCCGGGCCTGCTTGCTCAGCCTTCCGTTGCCAGGGGCCTGAGCCTGGGGGCCTCCCCATGGGGAACCCTGAGTCCCGCGCCACGAGTCCCCCGACCGTCCCGGCGACAACGGCACCTTTCGCGGCTTCGTCCTAGCCGCGGATTCAGAGACCAGTCCGTTTCCCCACAGAGGCCAGCCCCCTCCAGGGGCGCCCCGGCCGCCCGCCACGGCGGAGGTGGACGCCCGGCCACGGCGCCTCCATGCACTCTGCTCGGGGAAAACTCCCCGGCGCCGCGGCTGCCGGCCGCGCCCCATCGTCGCGGCTCGTTTTCCGGGTGGCCACGACATGCCCCGAGCGAGAAAGGGCCCTGCTCCACGCGGAACTGGGCGCTGACCAGGGCTGCCCAACGCCGGCCAATTCTCACGAGCGTTCTGCCCAAATCGATCCCGATTTGGGCAGAACGCTCTTGAGAATTGGCCGGAAAACGCCCGGCGAACACACTTCGGGCACCACAGGGCCGCAGGGCGGCCCCCCCGGGGCCCTGTCCGGGATCGCGGGTCGTCGCGTTCCGGCACCGCCGGGAGGAGCTCCGGGAGGCGGGCCCCGGGGCGGCCGACGCCTCCCGCTCCTCAGCCTCCGGGGGTCCCCTCCCTGGCGCCGGCAGCTGGGGCCGGGCCAGCCCCGAAAGCCGGGCCCGGGCCCGGGCCTGCTTGCTCAGCCTTCCGTTGCCAGGGGCCTGAGCCTGGGGGCCTCCCCATGGGGAACCCTGAGTCCCGCGCCACGAGTCCCCCGACCGTCCCGGCGACAACGGCACCTTTCGCGGCTTCGTCCTAGCCGCGGAGTCAGAGACCAGTCCGTTTCCCCACAGAGGCCAGCCCCCTCCAGGTGCGCCCCGGCCGCCCGCCACGGCGGAGGCGGACGCCCGGCCACGGCGCCTCCATGCACTCTGCTCGGGGAAAACTCCCCGGCGCCGCGGCTGCCGGCCGCGCCCCATCGTCGCGGCTCGTTTTCCGGGTGGCCGCGACTTGCCCCGAGCGAGAAAGGGCCCTGCTCCACGCGGAACTGGGCGCTGACCAGGGCTGCCCAACGCCGGCCAATTCTCACGAGCGTTCTGCCCAAATCGATCCCGATTTGGGCAGAACGCTCGTGAGAATTGGCCGGAAAACGCCCGGCGAACACACTTCGGGCACCACAGGGCCGCAGGGCGGCCCCCCCGGGGCCCTGTCCGGGATCGCGGGTCGTCGCGTTCCGGCACCGCCGGGAGGAGCTCCGGGAGGCGGGCCCCGGGGCGGCCGACGCCTCCCGCTCCTCAGCCTCCGGGGGTCCCCTCCCTGGCGCCGGCAGCTGGGGCCGGGCCAGCCCCGAAAGCCGGGCCCGGGCCCGGGCCTGCTTGCTCAGCCTTCCGTTGCCAGGGGCCTGAGCCTGGGGGCCTCCCCATGGGGAACCCTGAGTCCCGCGCCACGAGTCCCCCGACCGTCCCGGCGACAACGGCACCTTTCGCGGCTTCGTCCTAGCCGCGGAGTCAGAGACCAGTCCGTTTCCCCACAGAGGCCAGCCCCCTCCAGGGGCGCCCCGGCCGCCCGCCACGGCGGAGGCGGACGCCCGGTCACGGCGCCTGCATGCACTCTGCTCGGGGAAAACTCCCCGGCGCCGCGGCTGCCGGCCGCGCCCCATCGTCGCGGCTCGTTTTCCGGGTGGCCGCGGCATGCCCCGAGCGAGAAAGGGCCCTGCTCCACGCGGAACTGGGCGCTGACCAGGGCTGCCCAACGCCGGCCAATTCTCACGAGCGTTCTGCCCAAATCGATCCCGATTTGGGCAGAACGCTCGTGAGAATTGGCCGGAAAACGCCCGGCGAACACACTTCGGGCACCACACGGCCGCAGGGCGGCCCCCCCGGGGCCCTGTCCGGGATCGCCGGTGGTCGCGTTCCGGCACCGCCGGGAGGAGCTCCGGGAGGCGGGCACCGGGGAGGCCGACGCCTCCCGCTCCTCAGCCTCCGGGGGTCCCCTCCCAGGCGCCGGCAGCTGGGGCCGGGCCAGCCCCGAAAGCCAGGCCCGGGCCCGGGCCTGCTTGCTCAGCCTTCCGTTGCCAGGGGCCTGAGCCTGGGGGCCTCCCCATGGGGAACCCTGAGTCCCGCGCCACGAGTCCCCCGACCGTCCCGGCGACAACGGCACCTTTCGCGGCTTCGTCCTAGCCGCGGAGTCAGAGACCAGTCCGTTTCCCCACAGAGGCCAGCCCCCTCCAGGGGCGCCCCGGCCGCCCGCCACGGCGGAGGCGGACGCCCGGCCACGGCGCCTCCATGCACTCTGCTCGGGGAAAACTCCCCGGCGCCGCGGCTGCCGGCCGCGCCCCATCGTCGCGGCTCGTTTTCCGGGTGGCCGCGACTTGCCCCGAGCGAGAAAGGGCCCTGCTCCACGCGGAACTGGGCGCTGACCAGGGCTGCCCAACGCCGGCCAATTCTCACGAGCGTTCTGCCCAAATCGATCCCGATTTGGGCAGAACGCTCGTGAGAATTGGCCGGAAAACGCCCGGCGAACACACTTCGGGCACCACAGGGCCGCAGGGCGGCCCCCCCGGGGCCCTGTCCGGGATCGCGGGTCGTCGCGTTCCGGCACCGCCGGGAGGAGCTCCGGGAGGCGGGCCCCGGGGCGGCCGACGCCTCCCGCTCCTCAGCCTCCGGGGGTCCCCTCCCTGGCGCCGGCAGCTGGGGCCGGGCCAGCCCCGAAAGCCGGGCCCGGGCCCGGGCCTGCTTGCTCAGCCTTCCGTTGCCAGGGGCCTGAGCCTGGGGGCCTCCCCATGGGGAACCCTGAGTCCCGCGCCACGAGTCCCCCGACCGTCCCGGCGACAACGGCACCTTTCGCGGCTTCGTCCTAGCCGCGGAGTCAGAGACCAGTCCGTTTCCCCACAGAGGCCAGCCCCCTCCAGGGGCGCCCCGGCCGCCCGCCACGGCGGAGGCGGACGCCCGGTCACGGCGCCTGCATGCACTCTGCTCGGGGAAAACTCCCCGGCGCCGCGGCTGCCGGCCGCGCCCCATCGTCGCGGCTCGTTTTCCGGGTGGCCGCGGCATGCCCCGAGCGAGAAAGGGCCCTGCTCCACGCGGAACTGGGCGCTGACCAGGGCTGCCCAACGCCGGCCAATTCTCACGAGCGTTCTGCCCAAATCGATCCCGATTTGGGCAGAACGCTCGTGAGAATTGGCCGGAAAACGCCCGGCGAACACACTTCGGGCACCACACGGCCGCAGGGCGGCCCCCCCGGGGCCCTGTCCGGGATCGCCGGTGGTCGCGTTCCGGCACCGCCGGGAGGAGCTCCGGGAGGCGGGCACCGGGGAGGCCGACGCCTCCCGCTCCTCAGCCTCCGGGGGTCCCCTCCCTGGCGCCGGCAGCTGGGGCCGGGCCAGCCCCGAAAGCCGGGCCCGGGCCCGGGCCTGCTTGCTCAGCCTTCCGTTGCCGGGGCCTGAGCCTGGGGGCCTCCCCATGGGGAACCCTGAGTCCCGCGCCACGAGTCCCCCGACCGTCCCGGCGACAACGGCACCTTTCGCGGCTTCGTCCTAGCCGCGGAGTCAGAGACCAGTCCATTTCCCCACAGAGGCCAGCCCCCTCCAGGGGCGCCCCGGCCGCCCGCCACGGCGGAGGCGGACGCCCGGCCACGGCGCCTCCATGCACTCTGCTCGGGGAAAACTCCCCGGCGCCGCGGCTGCCGGCCGCGCCCCATCGTCGCGGCTCGTTTTCCGGGTGGCCACGATATGCCCCGAGCTAGAAAGGGCCCTGCTCCACGCGGAACTGGGCGCTGACCAGGGCTGCCCAACGCCGGCCAATTCTCACGAGCGTTCTGCCCAAATCGATCCCGATTTGGGCAGAACGCTCGTGAGAATTGGCCGGAAAACGCCCGGCGAACACACTTCGGGCACCACACGGCCGCTGGGCGGCCCCCCCGGGGCCCTGTCCGGGATCGCGTGTCGTCGCGTTCCGGCACCGCCGGGAGGAGATCCGGGAGGCGGGCCCCGGGGCGGCCGACGCCTCCCGCTCCTCAGCCTCCGGGGGTCCCCTCCCTGGCGCCGGCAGCTGGGGCCGGGCCAGCCCCGAAAGCCGGGCCCGGGCCCGGGCCTGCTTGCTCAGCCTTCCGTTGCCAGGAGCCTGAGCCTGGGGGCCTCCCCATGGGGAACCCTGAGTCCTGCGCCACGAGTCCCCCGACCGTCCCGGCGACAACGGCACCTTTCGCGGCTTCGTCCTAGCCGCGGAGTCAGAGACCAGTCCGTTTCCCCACAGAGGCCAGCCCCCTCCAGGGGCGCCCCGGCCGCCCGCCACGGCGGAGGCGGACGCCCGGCCACGGCGCCTGCATGCACTCTGCTCGGGGAAAACTCCCCGGCGCCGCGGCTGCCGGCCGCGCCCCATCGTCGCGGCTCGTTTTCCGGGTGGCCGCGGCATGCCCCGAGCGAGAAAGGGCCCTGCTCCACGCGGAACTGGGCGCTGACCAGGGCTGCCCAACGCCGGCCAATTCTCACGAGCGTTCTGCCGAAATCGATCCCGATTTGGGCAGAACGCTCGTGAGAATTGGCCGGAAAACGCCCGGCGAACACACTTCGGGCACCACAGGGCCGCAGGTCGGCCCCCCCGGGGCCCTGTCCGGGATCGCGGGTCGTCGAGTTCCGGCACCGCCGGGAGGAGCTCCGGGAGGCGCGCCCCGGGGCGGCCGACGCCTCCCGCTCCTCAGCCTCCGGGATTCCCCTCCCTGGTGCCGGCAGCTGGGGCCGGGCCAGCCCCGAAAGCTGGGCCCGGGCCCGGGCCTGCTTGCTCAGCCTTCCGTTGCCAGGGGCCTGAGCCTGGGGGCCTCCCCATGGGGAACCCTGAGTCCCGCGCCACGAGTCCCCCGACCGTCCCGGCGACAACGGCACCTTTCGCGGCTTCGTCCTAGCCGCGGAGTCAGAGACCAGTCCGTTTCCCCACAGAGGCCAGCCCCCTCCAGGGGCGCCCCGGCTGCCCGCCACGGCGGAGGCGGACGCCCGGCCACGGCGCCTCCATGCACTCTGCTCGGGGAAAACTCCCCGGCGCCGCGGCTGCCGGCCGCGCCCCTTCGTCGCGGCTCGTTTTCCGGGTGGCCACGACATGCCCCGAGCGAGAAAGGGCCCTGCTCCACGCGGAACTGGGCGCTGACCAGGGCTGCCCAACGCCGGCCAATTCTCACGAGCGTTCTGCCCAAATCGATCCCGATTTGGGCAGAACGCTCGTGAGAATTGGCCGGAAAACGCCCGGCGAACACACTTCGGGCACCACACGGCCGCAGGGCGGCCCCCCCGGGGCCCTGTCCGGGATCGCCGGTGGTCGCGTTCCGGCACCGCCGGGAGGAGCTCCGGGAGGCGGGCACCGGGGAGGCCGACGCCTCCCGCTCCTCAGCCTCCGGGGGTCCCCTCCCAGGCGCCGGCAGCTGGGGCCGGGCCAGCCCCGAAAGCCAGGCCCGGGCCCGGGCATGCTTGCTCAGCCTTCCCTTGCCAGGGGCCTGAGCCTGGGGGCCTCCCCATGGGGAACCCTGAGTCCCGCGCCACGAGTCCCCCGACCGTCCCGGCGACAACGGCACCTTTCGCGGCTTCGTCCTAGCCGCGGAGTCAGAGACCAGTCCGTTTCCCCACAGAGGCCAGCCCCCGCCATGGGCGCCCCGGCCGCCCGCCACGGCGGAGGCGGACGCCCGGCCACGGCGCCACCATGCACTCTGCTCGGGGAAAACTCCCCGGCGCCGTGGCTGCCGGCCGCGCCCCATCGTCGCGCCTCGTTTTCCAGGTGGCCGCGACATGCCCCGAGCGAGAAAGGGCCCTGCTCCACGCGGAACTGGGCGCTGACCAGGGCTGCCCAACGCCGGCCAATTCTCACGAGCGTTCTGTCCAAATCGATCCCGATTTGGGCAGAACGCTCGTGAGAATTGGCCGGAAAACGCCTGGCGAACACACTTCGGGCAACACAGGGCCGCAGGGCGGCCCCCCCGGGGCCCTGTCCGGGATCGCGGGTCGTCGCGTTCCGGCACCGCCGGGAGGAGCTCCGGGAGGCGGGCCCCGGGGCGGCCGACGCCTCCCGCTCCTCAGCCTCCGGGGGTGCCCTCCCTGGCGCCGGCAGCTGGGGCCGGGCCAGCCCCGAAAGCCGGGCCCGGGCCCGGGCCTGCTTGCTCAGCCTTCCGTTGCCAGGGGCCTGAGCCTGGGGGCCTCCCCATGGGGAACCCTGAGTCCCGCGCCACGAGTCCCCCGACCGTCCCGGCGACAACGGCACCTTTCGCGGCTTCGTCCTAGCCGCGGAGTCAGAGACCAGTCCGTTTCCCCACAGAGGCCAGCCCCCTCCAGGGGCGCCCCGGCCGCCCGCCACGGCGGAGGCGGACGCCCGGTCACGGCGCCTGCATGCACTCTGCTCGGGGAAAACTCCCCGGCGCCGCGGCTGCTGGCCGCGCCCCATCGTCGCGGCTCGTTTTCCGGGTGGCCGCGACATGCCCCGAGCGAGAAAGGGCCCTGCTCCACGCGGAACTGGGCGCTGACCAGGGCTGCCCAACGCCGGCCAATTCTCACGAGCGTTCTGCCCAAATCGATCCCGATTTGGGAAGAACGCTCGTGAGAATTGGCCGGAAAACGCCCGGCGAACACACTTCGGGCACCACAGGGCCGCAGGGCGGCCCCCCCGGGGCCCTGTCCGGGATCGCGGGTCGTCGCGTTCCGGCACAGCTGGGAGGAGCTACGGGAGGCGGGCCCCGGGGCGGCCGACGCCTCCCGCTCCTCAGCCTCCGGGTGTCCCCTCCCTGGCGCCGGCAGCTGGGGCCGGGCCAGCCCCGAAAGCCGGGCCCGGGCCCGGGCCTGCTTGCTCAGCCTTCCGTTGCCAGGGGCCTGAGCCTGGGGGCCTCCCCATGGGGAACCCTGAGTCCCGCGCCACGAGTCCCCCGACCGTCCCGGCGACAACGGCACCTTTCGCGGCTTCGTCCTAGCCGCGGAGTCAGAGACCAGTCCATTTCCCCACAGAGGCCAGCCCCCTCCAGGGGCGCCCCGGCCGCCCGCCACGGCGGAGGCGGACGCCCGGCCACGGCGCCTCCATGCACTCTGCTCGGGGAAAACTCCCCGGCGCCGCGGCTGCCGGCCGCGCCCCATCGTCGCGGCTCGTTTTCCGGGTGGCCACGATATGCCCCGAGCTAGAAAGGGCCCTGCTCCACGCGGAACTGGGCGCTGACCAGGGCTGCCCAACGCCGGCCAATTCTCACGAGCGTTCTGCCCAAATCGATCCCGATTTGGGCAGAACGCTCGTGAGAATTGGCCGGAAAACGCCCGGCGAACACACTTCGGGCACCACACGGTCGCTGGGCGGCCCCCCCGGGGCCCTGTCCGGGATCGCGTGTCGTCGCGTTCCGGCACCGCCGGGAGGAGATCCGGGAGGCGGGCCCCGGGGCGGCCGACGCCTCCCTCTCCTCAGCCTCCGGGGGTCCCCTCCCTGGCGCCGGCAGCTGGGGCCGGGCCAGCCCCGAAAGCCGGGCCCGGGCCCGGGCCTGCTTGCTCAGCCTTCCGTTGCCAGGAGCCTGAGCCTGGGGGCCTCCCCATGGGGAACCCTGAGTCCTGCGCCACGAGTCCCCCGACCGTCCCGGCGACAACGGCACCTTTCGCGGCTTCGTCCTAGCCGCGGAGTCAGAGACCAGTCCGTTTCCCCACAGAGGCCAGCCCCCTCCAGGGGCGCCCCGGCCGCCCGCCACGGCGGAGGCGGACGCCCGGCCACGGCGCCTGCATGCACTCTGCTCTGGGAAAACTCCCCGGCGCCGCGGCTGCCGGCCGCGCCCCATCGTCGCGGCTCGTTTTCCGGGTGGCCGCGGCATGCCCCGAGCGAGAAAGGGCCCTGCTCCACGCGGAACTGGGCGCTGACCAGGGCTGCCCAACGCCGGCCAATTCTCACGAGCGTTCTGCCGAAATCGATCCCGATTTGGGCAGAACGCTCGTGAGAATTGGCCGGAAAACGCCCGGCGAACACACTTCGGGCACCACAGGGCCGCAGGTCGGCCCCCCCGGGGCCCTGTCCGGGATCGCGGGTCGTCGAGTTCCGGCACCGCCGGGAGGAGCTCCGGGAGGCGCGCCCCGGGGCGGCCGACGCCTCCCGCTCCTCAGCCTCCGGGATTCCCCTCCCTGGTGCCGGCAGCTGGGGCCGGGCCAGCCCCGAAAGCTGGGCCCGGGCCCGGGCCTGCTTGCTCAGCCTTCCGTTGCCAGGGGCCTGAGCCTGGGGGCCTCCCCATGGGGAACCCTGAGTCCCGCGCCACGAGTCCCCCGACCGTCCCGGCGACAACGGCACCTTTCGCGGCTTCGTCCTAGCCGCGGAGTCAGAGACCAGTCCGTTTCCCCACAGAGGCCAGCCCCCTCCAGGGGAGCCCCGGCTGCCCGCCACGGCGGAGGCGGACGCCCGGCCACGGCGCCTCCATGCACTCTGCTCAGGGAAAACTCCCCGGCGCCGCGGCTGCCGGCCGCGCCCCATCGTCGCGGCTCGTTTTCCGGGTGGCCACGACATGCCCCGAGCGAGAAAGGGCCCTGCTCCACGCGGAACTGGGCGCTGACCAGGGCTGCCCAACGCCGGCCAATTCTCACGAGCGTTCTGCCCAAATCGATCCCGATTTGGGCAGAACGCTCTTGAGAATTGGCCGGAAAACGCCCGGCGAACACACTTCGGGCACCACAGGGCCGCAGGGCGGCCCCCCCGGGGCCCTGTCCGGGATCGCGGGTCGTCGCGTTCCGGCACCGCCGGGAGGAGCTCCGGGAGGCGGGCCCCGGGGCGGCCGACGCCTCCCGCTCCTCAGCCTCCGGGGGTCCCCTCCCTGGCGCCGGCAGCTGGGGCCGGGCCAGCCCCGAAAGCCGGGCCCGGGCCCGGGCCTGCTTGCTCAGCCTTCCGTTGCCAGGGGCCTGAGCCTGGGGGCCTCCCCATGGGGAACCCTGTGTCCCGCGCCACGAGTCCCCCGACCGTCCCGGCGACAACGGCACCTTTCGCGGCTTCGTCCTAGCCGCGGAGTCAGAGACCAGTCCGTTTCCCCACAGAGGCCAGCCCCCTCCAGGGGCGCCCCGGCCGCCCGCCACGGCGGAGGCGGACGCCCGGCCACGGCGCCTCCATGCACTCTGCTCGGGGAAAACTCCCCGGCGCCGCGGCTGCCGGCCGCGCCCCATCGTCGCGGCTCGTTTTCCGGGTGGCCGCGACTTGCCCCGAGCGAGAAAGGGCCCTGCTCCACGCGGAACTGGGCGCTGACCAGGGCTGCCCAACGCCGGCCAATTCTCACGAGCGTTCTGCCCAAATCGATCCCGATTTGGGCAGAACGCTCGTGAGAATTGGCCGGAAAACGCCCGGCGAACACACTTCGGGCACCACAGGGCCGCAGGGCGGCCCCCCCGGGGCCCTGTCCAGTATCGCGGGAAGTCGCGTACCGGCACCGCCGGGAGGAGCTCCGGGAGGCGGGCCCAGGGGCGGCCGACGCCTCCCGCTACTCACCTCCGGGGGTCCCCTCCCTGGCGCCGGCAGCTGGGGCCGGGCCAGCCCCGAAAGCCGGGCCCGGGCCCGGGCCTGCTTGCTCAGCCTTCCGTTGCCAGGGGCCTGAGCCTGGGGGCCTCCCCATGGGGAACCCTGAGTCCCGCGCCACGAGTCCCCCGACCGTCCCGGCGACAACGGCACCTTTCGCGGCTTCGTCCTAGCCGCGGAGTCAGAGACCAGTCCGTTTCCCCACAGAGGCCAGCCCCCTCCAGGGGCGCCCCGGCCGTCCGCTACAGCGGAGGCGTACGCCCGGCCACGGCGCCTTCATGCACTCTGCTCGGGGAATACTCCCCGGCGCCGTGGCTGCCGGCCGCGCCCCATCGTCGCGGCTCGTTTTCCGGGTGGCCGCGACATGCCCCGAGTGAGAAAGGGCCCTGCTCCACGCGGAACTGGGCGCTGACCAGGGCTGCCCAACGCCGGCCAATTCTCACGAGCGTTCTGCCCAAATCGATCCCGATTTGGGCAGAACGCTCGTGAGAATTGGACGGAAAACGCCTGGCGAACACACTTCGGGCACCACAGGGCCGCAGGGCGGCCCCCCCGGGGCCCTGTCCGGGATCGCGGGTCGTCGCGTTCCGGCACCGCCGGGAGGAGCTCCGGGAGGCGGGCCCCGGGGCGGCCGACGCCTCCCGCTCCTCAGCCTCCGGGGGTCCCCTCCCTGGCGCCGGCAGCTGGGGCCGGGCCAGCCCCGAAAGCCGGGCCCGGGCCCGGGCCTGCTTGCTCAGCCTTCCGTTGCCAGGGGCCTGAGCCTGGGGGCCTCCCCATGGGGAACCCTGAGTCCCGCGCCACGAGTCCCCCGACCGTCCCGGCGACAACGGCACCTTTCGCGGCTTCGTCCTAGCCGCGGAGTCAGAGACCAGTCCGTTTCCCCACAGAGGCCAGCCCCCTCCAGGGGCGCCCCGGCCGCCCGCCACGGCGGAGGCGGACGCCCGGTCACGGCGCCTGCATGCACTCTGCTCGGGGAAAACTCCCCGGCGCCGCGGCTGCCGGCCGCGCCCCATCGTCGCGGCTCGTTTTCCGGGTGGCCGCGGCATGCCCCGAGCGAGAAAGGGCCCTGCTCCACGCGGAACTG
The DNA here is from genome assembly GCF_922984935.1 of Meles meles. Taxonomy (NCBI): domain Eukaryota; kingdom Metazoa; phylum Chordata; class Mammalia; order Carnivora; family Mustelidae; genus Meles; species Meles meles. Next base: position 25,459 of record NW_025721225.1, on the reverse strand, counting down.
GGCGCTGACCAGGGCTGACCAACGCCGGCCAATTCTCACGAGCGTTCTGCCCAAATCGATCCCGATTTGGGCAGAACGCTCGTGAGAATTGGCCGGAAAACGCCCGGCGAACACACTTCGGGCACCACACGGCCGCAGGGCGGCGCCCCGGGGCCCTGTCCGGGATCGCGGGTCGTCGCGTTCCGGCACCGCCGGGAGGAGATCCGGGAGGCGTTCCCCGGGGCGGCCGACGCCTCCCGCTCCTCAGCCTCCGGGGGTCCCCTCCCTGGCGCCGGCAGCTGGGGCCGGGCCAGCCCCGAAAGCCGGGCCCGGGCCCGGGCCTGCTTGCTCAGCCTTCCGTTGCCAGGAGCCTCAGCCTGGGGGCCTCCCCATGGGGAACCCTGAGTCCTGCGCCACGAGTCCCCCGACCGTCCCGGCGACAACGGCACCTTTCGCGGCTTCGTCCTAGCCGCGGAGTCAGAGACCAGTCCGTTTCCCCACAGAGGCCAGCCCCCTCCAGGGGCGCCCCGGCCGCCCGCCACGGCGGAGGCGGACGCCCGGCCACGGCGCCTGCATGCACTCTGCTCGGGGAAAACTCCCCGGCGCCGCGGCTGCCGGCCGCGCCCCATCGTCGCGGCTCGTTTTCCGGGTGGCCGCGGCATGCCCCGAGCGAGAAAGGGCCCTGCTCCACGCGGAACTGGGCGCTGACCAGGGCTGCCCAACGCCGGCCAATTCTCACGAGCGTTCTGCCGAAATCTATCCCGATTTGGGCAGAACGCTCGTGAGAATTGGCCGGAAAACGCCCGGCGAACACACTTCGGGCACCACAGGGCCGCAGGTCGGCCCCCCCGGGGCCCTGTCCGGGATCGCGGGTCGTCGCGTTCCGGCACCGCCGGGAGGAGCTCCGGGAGGCGGGACCCGGGGCGGCCGACGCCTCCCACTCCTCAGCCTCCGGGGGTCCCCTCTCTGGCGCCGGCAGCTGTGGCCGGGCCAGCCCCGAAAGCCGGGCCCGGGCCCGGGCCTGCTTGCTCAGCCTTCCGTTGCCAGGGGCCTGAGCCTGGGGGCCTCCCCATGGGGAACCCTGAGTCCCGCGCCACGAGTCCCCCGACCGTCCCGGCGACAACGGCACCTTTCGCGGCTTCGTCCTAGCCGCGGAGTCAGAGACCAGTCCGTTTCCCCACAGAGGCCAGCCCCCTCCAGGGGCGCCCCGGCCGCCCGCCACGGCGGAGGCGGACGCCCGGCCACGGCGCCTCCATGCACTCTGCTCGGGGAAAACTCCCTGGCGCCGCGGCTGCCGGCCGCGCCCCATCATCGCGGCTCGTTTTCCGGGTGGCCGCGACATGCCCCGAGCGAGAAAGGGCCCTGCTCCACGCGGAACTAGGCGCAGACCAGGGCTGCCCAACGCCGGCCAATTCTCACGAGCGTTCTGCCCAAATCGATCCCGATTTGGGCAGAACGCTCGTGATAATTGGCCGGAAAACGCCCGGCGAACACACTTTGGGCACCACAGGGCAGCAGGGCGGGCCCCCCGGGTCCCTGTCCAGGATCGCGTGTCGTCGCGTTCCGGCACTGCCGGGAGGAGCTCCGGGAGGCGTGCCCCGGGGAGGCCGTCGCCTCCCGCTCCTCAGCCTCCGGGGGTCCCCTCCCTGGCGCCGGCAGCTGGGGCCGGGCCAGCCCCGAAAGCCGGGCCCGGGCCCGGGCCTGCTTGCTCAGCCTTCCGTTGCCAGGGGCCTGAGCCTGGGGGCCTCACATGGGGAACCCTGAGTCCCGCGCCACGAGTCCCCCGACCGTCCCGGCGACAACGGCACCTTTCGCGGCTTCGTTCAAGCCGCGGAGTCATAGACCAGTCCGTTTCCCCACAGAGGCCAGCCCCCTCCAGGGGCGCCCCGGCCGCCCGCCACGGCGGAGGCGGACGCCCGGCCACGGCGCCTCCATGCACTCTGCTCGGGTAAAACTCCCCGGCGCCGCGGCTGCCGGCCGCGCCCCATCGTCGCGGCTCGTTTTCCGGGTGGCCGCGACATGCCCCGAGCGAGAAAGGGCCCTGCTCCACGCGGAACTGGGCGCTGACCAGGGCTGCCCAACGCCGGCCAACTCTCACGAGCGTTCTGCCCAAATCGATCCCGATTTGGGCAGAACGCTCGTGAGAATTGGCCGGAAAACGCCCGGCGAACACACTTCGGGCACCACAGGGCCGCAGGGCGGCCCCCCCGGGGCCCTGTCCGGGATCGCGGGTCGTCTCTTTCCAGCACCGCTGGGAGGATCTCCGGGAGGCGTGCCCCGGGGAGGCCGACTCCTCCCGCTCCTCAGCCTCCGGGGGTCCCCTCCCCGGCGCCGGCAGCTGGGGCCGGGCCAGCCCCGAAAGCCGGGCCCGGGCCCGGGCCTGCTTGCTCAGCCTTCCGTTGCCAGGGGCCTGAGACTGCGGGCCTCCCCATGGGGAACCCTGAGTCCCGCGCCACGAGTCCCCCAACCGTCCCGGCGACAACGGCACCTTTCGCGGCTTCGTCCTAGCCGCGGAGTCAGAGACCAGTCCGTTTCCCCACAGAGGCCAGCCCCCTCCAGGGGCGCCCCGGCCGCCCGCCACGGCGGAGGCGGACGCCCGGCCACGGCGCCTGCATGCACTCTGCTCGGGAAAAACTCCCCGGCGCCGCGGCTGCCGGCCGTGCCCCATCGTCGTGGCTCGTTTTCCGGGTGGCCGCGGCATGCCCCGAGCGAGAAAGGGCCCTGCTCCACGCAGAACTGGGCGCTGAGCAGGGCTGCCCAACGCCGGCCAATTCTCACGAGCGTTCTGCCCAAATCGATCCCGATTTGGGCAGAACGCTCGTGAGAATTGGCCGGAAAATGCCCGGCGAACACACTTCGGGCACCACAGGGCCGCAGGGCGGCCTCCCCGGGGCCCTGTCCGGGATCGCGGGTCGTCGCGTTCCGGCACCGCCGGGAGGAGCTCCGGGAGGCGGGCCCCGGGGAGGCCGACGCCTCCCGCTCCTCAGCCTCCGGGGGTCCCCTCCCCGGCGCCGGCAGCTGGGGCCGGGCCAGCCCCGAAAGCCGGGCCCGGGCCCGGGCCTGCTTGCTCAGCCTTCCGTTGCCAGGGGCCTGAGCCTGGGGGCCTCCCCATGGGGAACCCTGAGTCCCGCGCCACGAGTCCCCCGACCGTCCCGGCGACAACGGCACCTTTCGTGGCTTCGTCCTAGCCGCGGAGTCAGAGACCAGTCCGTTTCCCCACAGAGGCCAGCCCCCTCCAGGGGCGCCCCGGCCGCCCGCCACGGCGGAGGCGGACGCCCGGCCACGGCGCCTCCATGCACTCTGCTCGGGGAAAACTCCCCGGCGCCGCAGCTGCCGGCCGCGCCCCATCGTCGCGGCTCGTTTTCCGGGTGGCCGCGACATGCCCCGAGCAAGAAAGGGCCCTGCTCCTCGCGGAACTGGGCGCTGACCAGGGCTGCCCAACGCCGGCCAATTCTCACGAGCGTTCTGCCCAAATCGATTTGGGCAGAACGCTCGTGAGAATTGGCCGGAAAACGCCCGGCAAACACACTTCGGGCACCACAGGGCCGCAGTGCGGCACCCCCGGGGCCCTGTCCGGGATCGCGGGTAGTCGCGTTCCTGCACCGCCGGGAGGAGCTCCGGGAGGCGTGCCCCGGGGAGGCCGACTCCTCCCGCTCCTCAGCCTCCGGGGGTCCCCTCCCTGGCGCCGGCAGCTAGGGCCGGGCCAGCCCCGAAAGCCGGGCCCGGGCCCGGGCCTGCTTGCTCAGCCTTCCGTTGCCAGGGGCCTGAGCCTTGGGGCCTCCCCATGGGGAACCCTGAGTCCCGCGCCACGAGTCCCCCGACCGTCCCGGCGACAACGGCACCTTTCGCGGCTTCGTCCTAGCCGCGGAGTCAGAGACCAGTCCGTTTCCCCACAGAGGCCAGCCCCCTCCAGGGGCGCCCCGGCCGCCCGCCACGGCGGAGGCGGACGCACGGCCACGGCGCCTCCATGCACTCTGCTCGGGGAAAACTCCCCGGCGCCGCGGCTGCCGGCCGCGCCCCATCGTCGCGGCTCGTTTTCCGGGTGGCCGCGACATGCCCCGAGCGAGAAAGGGCCCTGCTCCACGCGGAACTGGGCGCTGACCAGGGCTGCCCAACTCCGGCCAATTCTCACGAGCGTTCTGCCCAAATCGATCCCGATTTGGGCAGAACCCTCGTGAGAATTGGCCGGAAAACGCCCGGCGAACATACTTTGGGCACCACAGGGCCGCAGGGAGGCCCCCCCGGGGCCCTGTCCGGGATCGCGGGTCGTCTCTTTCTGGCACCGCCGGGAGGAGCTCCGGGAGGCGGGCCCCGGGGAGGCCGACGCCTCCCGCTCCTCAGCCTCCGGGGGTCCCCTCCCTGGCGCCGGCAGCTGATGCCGGGCCAGCCCCGAAAGCCGGGCCCGGGCCCGGGCCTGCTTGCTCAGCCTTCCGTTGCCAGGGGCCTGAGCCTGGGGGCCTCCCCATGGGGAACCCTGAGTCCCGCGCCACGAGTCCCCCGACCGTCCCGGCGACAACGGCACCTTTCGCGGCTTCGTCTTGGCCGCGGAGTCAGAGACCAGTCCGTTTCCCCACAGAGGCCAGCCCCCTCCAGGGGCGCCCCGGGCGCCCGCCACGGCGGAGGCGGACGCCCGGCCACGGCGCCACCATGCACTCTGCTCGGGGAAAACTCCCCGGCGCCGCGGCTGCCGGCCGCGCCCCATCGTCGCGGCTCGTTTTCCGGGTGGCCGCGACATGCCCCGAGCGAGAAAGGGCCCTGCTCCACGCGGAACTGGGCGCTGACCAGGGCTGCCCAACGCCGGACAATTCTCACGAGCGTTCTGCCCAAATCAATCCCGATTTGGGCACTACACTCGTGAGAATTGGCCGGAAAACGCCCGGCGAACACACTTCGGGCACCACAGGGCCGCAGGGCCGCCCCCACGGGGCCCTGTCCGGGATCGCGGGTCGTCGCGTTCCGGCACCGCCATGAGGAGCTCCGGGATGAGGGCCCCGGGGAGGCCGACGCCTCCCGCTCCTCAGCCTCCGGGGGTCCCCTCCCTGGCGCCGGCAGCTGGGGCCGGGCCGGCCCCGAAATCCGGGCCCTGGCCCTGGCCTGCTTGCTCAACCTTCGGTTGCCAGGGGCCTGAGCCTGGGGGCCTCCCCATGGGGAACCCTGAGTACCGCGCCACGAGTCCCCCGACCGTCCCGGCGACAACGGCACCTTTCGCGGCTTTGTCCTAGCCGCGGTGTGAGAGACCAGTCCGTTTCCCCACAGAGGCCAGCCCCCTCCAGGGGCGCCCCGGCCGTCCGCCACGGCGGAGGCGGACGCCCGGTCACGGCGCCTGCATGCACTCTGCTCGGGGAAAACTCCCCGGCGCCGCGGCTGCCGGCCGCGCCCCATCGTCGCGGCTCGTTTTCCGGGCGGCCGCGACATGCCCCGAGCGAGAAAGGGCCCTGCTCCACGCGGAACTGGGCGCTGACCAGGGCTGCCCAACGCCGACCAATTCTCACGAGCGTTCTGCCCAAATCGATCCCGATTTGGGCAGAACGCTCGTGATAATTGGCCGGAAAACGCCCGGCGAACACACTTCGGGCACCACAGGGCCGCAGGGCGGCCCCCCCGGGGCCCTGTCCGGGATCGCGGGTCGTCGCGTTCCGGCACCGCCGGGAGGAGCTCCGGGAGGCGGGCCCCGGGGCGGCCGACGCCTCCCGCTCCTCAGCCTCCGGGATTCCCCTCCCTGGTGCCGGCAGCTGGGGCCGGGCCAGCCCCGAAAGCTGGGCCCGGGCCCGGGCCTGCTTGCTCAGCCTTCCGTTGCCAGGGGCCTGAGCCTGGGGGCCTCCCCATGGGGAACCCTGAGTCCCGCGCCACGAGTCCCCCGACCGTCCCGGCGACAACGGCACCTTTCGCGGCTTCGTCCTAGCCGCGGAGTCAGAGACCAGTCCGTTTCCCCACAGAGGCCAGCCCCCTCCAGGGGCGCCCCGGCCGCCCGCCACGGCGGAGGCGGACGCCCGGCCACGGCGCCTCCATGCACTCTGCTCGGGGAAAACTCCCCGGCGCCGCGGCTGCCGGCCGCGCCCCATCGTCGCGGCTCGTTTTCCGGGTGGCCACGACATGCCCCGAGCGAGAAAGGGCCCTGCTCCACGCGGAACTGGGCGCTGACCAGGGCTGCCCAACGCCGGCCAATTCTCACGAGCGTTCTGCCCAAATCGATCCCGATTTGGGCAGAACGCTCGTGAGAATTGGCCGGAAAACGCCCGGCGAACACACTTCGGGCACCACACGGCCGCAGGGCGGCCCCCCCGGGGCCCTGTCCGGGATCGCCGGTGGTCGCGTTCCGGCACCGCCGGGAGGAGCTCCGGGAGGCGGGCACCGGGGAGGCCGACGCCTCCCGCTCCTCAGCCTCCGGGGGTCCCCTCCCAGGCGCCGGCAGCTGGGGCCGGGCCAGCCCCGAAAGCCAGGCCCGGGCCCGGGCATGCTTGCTCAGCCTTCCCTTGCCAGGGGCCTGAGCCTGGGGGCCTCCCCATGGGGAACCCTGAGTCCCGCGCCACGAGTCCCCCGACCGTCCCGGCGACAACGGCACCTTTCGCGGCTTCGTCCTAGCCGCGGAGTCAGAGACCAGTCCGTTTCCCCACAGAGGCCAGCCCCCGCCAGGGGCGCCCCGGCCGCCCACCACGGCGGAGGCGGACGCCCGGCCACGGCGCCTCCATGCACTCTGCTCGGGGAAAACTCCCCGGCGCCGTGGCAGCCGGCCGCGCCCCATCGTCGCGGCTCGTTTTCCAGGTGGCCACGAGATGCCCCGAGCGAGAAAGGGCCCTGCTCCACGCGGAACTGGGCGCTGACCAGGGCTGCCCAACGCCGGCCAATTCTCACGAGCGTTCTGCCCAAATCGATCCCGATTTGGGCAGAACGCTCGTGAGAATTGGCCGGAAAACGCCTGGCGAACACACTTCGGGCAACACAGGGCCGCAGGGCGGCCCCCCCGGGGCCCTGTCCGGGATCGCGGGTCGTCGCGTTCCGGCACCGCCGGGAGGAGCTCCGGGAGGCGGGCCCCGGGGAGGCCGACGCCTCCCTCTCCTCAGCCTCCGGGGGTCCCCTCCCTGGGGCCGGCAGCTGGGGCCGGGCAGGCCCCGAAAGCCGGGCCCGGGCCCGGGCCTGCTTGCTCAGCCTTCCGTTGCTAGGGGCCTGAGCCTGGGGGCCTCCCCATGGAGAACACTGAGTCCCACGCCACGAGTCCCCCGACCGTCCCGGCGACAACGGCACCTTTCGCGGCTTCATCCTAGCCGCGGAGTCAGAGACCAGTCCGTTTCCCCACAGAGGCCAGCCCCCTCCAGGGGCGCCCCGGCCACCCGCCACGGCGGAGGCGGACGCACGGCCATGGCGCCTCCATGCACTCTGCTCGGGGAAAACTCCCGGGGCCCGCAGCTGCCGGCCGTGCCCCATCGTCACAGCTCGTTTTCCGGGTGGCCGCGACATGCCCCGAGCGAGAAAGGGCCCTGCTCCACGCGGAACTGGGCGCTGACCAGGGCTGCCCAACGCCGGCCAATTCTCACGAGCGTTCTGCCCAAATCGATCCCGATTTGGGCAGAACGCTCGTGAGATTTGGCCGGGAAAACGCCCGGCGAACACACTTCGGGCACCACAGGGCTGCAGGGCAGCCCCCCCGGGGCCCTGTCCGGGATCGCGGGTCGTCGCGTTCCGGCACCGCCGGGAGGAGCTCCGGGAGGCGGGCCCCGGGGCGGCCGACGCCTCCCGCTCCTCAGCCTCCGGGGGTCCCCACCCTGCCGCCGGCAGCTGGGGCCGGGCCAGCCCCGAAAGCCGGGCCCGGGCCCGGGCCTGCTTGCTCAGCCTTCGGTTGCCAGGGGCCTGAGCCTGGGGGCCTCCCCATGGGGAACCCTGAGTCCCGCGCCACGTGTCCCCCGACCGTCCCGGCGACAACGGCACCTTTCGCTGCTTCGTCCTAGCCGCGGAGTCTGAGACCAGTCCGTTTCCCCACAGAGGCCAGCCCCCGCCAGGGGCGCCCCGGCCGCCCGCCACGGCGGAGGCGGACGCCCGGCCACGGCGCCTCCATGCACTCTGCTCGGGAAAAACTCCCCGGCGCCGCGGCTGCCGGCCGCGCCCCATCGTCGTGGCTCGTTTTCCAGGTGGCCGCGGCATGCCCCGAGCGAGAAAGGGCCCTGCTCCACGCAGAACTGGGCGCTGAGCAGGGCTGCCCAACGCCGGCCAATTCTCACGAGCGTTCTGCCCAAATCGATTTGGGCAGAACGCTCGTGAGAATTGGCCGGAAAACGCCCGGCAAACACACTTCGGGCACCACAGGGCCGCAGAGCGGCACCCCCGGGTCCCTGTCCGGGATCGCGGGTAGTCGCGTTCCTGCACCGCCGGGAGGAGCTCCGGGAGGCGTGCCCCGGGGAGGCCGACTCCTCCCGCTCCTCAGCCTCCGGGGGTCCCCTCCCTGGCGCCGGCAGCTAGGGCCGGGCCAGCCCCGAAAGCCGGGCCCGGGCCCGGGCCTGCTTGCTCAGCCTTCCGTTGCCAGGGGCCTGAGCCTTGGGGCCTCCCCATGGGGAACCCTGAGTCCCGCGCCACGAGTCCCCCGACCGTCCCGGCGACAACGGCACCTTTCGCGGCTTCGTCCTAGCCGCGGAGTCAGAGACCAGTCCGTTTCCCCACAGAGGCCAGCCCCCTCCAGGGGCGCCCCGGCCGCCCGCCACGGCGGAGGCGGACGCCCGGCCACGGCGCCTCCATGCACTCTGCTCGGGGAAAACTCCCCGGCGCCGCGGCTGCCGGCCGCGCCCCATCGTCGCGGCTCGTTTTCCGGGTGGCCGCGACATGCCCCGAGCGAGAAAGGGCCCTGCTCCACGCGGAACTGGGCGCTGACCAGGGCTGCCCAACGCCGGCCAATTCTCACGAGCGTTCTGCCCAAATCGATCCCGATTTGGGCAGAACGCTCGTGAGAATTGGCCGGAAAACGCCCGGCGAACACACTTCGGGCACCACACGGCCGCAGGGCGGCCCCCCCGGGGCCCTGTCCGGGATCGCCGGTGGTCGCGTTCCGGCACCGCCGGGAGGAGCTCCGGGAGGCGGGCACCGGGGAGGCCGACGCCTCCCGCTCCTCAGCCTCCGGGGGTCCCCTCCCAGGCGCCGGCAGCTGGGGCCGGGCCAGCCCCGAAAGCCAGGCCCGGGCCCGGGCATGCTTGCTCAGCCTTCCCTTGCCAGGGGCCTGAGCCTGGGGGCCTCCCCATGGGGAACCCTGAGTCCCGCGCCACGAGTCCCCCGACCGTCCCGGCGACAACGGCACCTTTCGCGGCTTCGTCCTAGCCGCGGAGTCAGAGACCAGTCCGTTTCCCCACAGAGGCCAGCCCCCGCCAGGGGCGCCCCGGCCGCCCACCACGGCGGAGGCGGACGCCCGGCCACGGCGCCTCCATGCACTCTGCTCGGGGAAAACTCCCCGGCGCCGTGGCAGCCGGCCGCGCCCCATCGTCGCGGCTCGTTTTCCAGGTGGCCACGAGATGCCCCGAGCGAGAAAGGGCCCTGCTCCACGCGGAACTGGGCGCTGACCAGGGCTGCCCAACGCCGGCCAATTCTCACGAGCGTTCTGCCCAAATCGATCCCGATTTGGGCAGAACGCTCGTGAGAATTGGCCGGAAAACGCCTGGCGAACACACTTCGGGCAACACAGGGCCGCAGGGCGGCCCCCCCGGGGCCCTGTCCGGGATCGCGGGTCGTCGCGTTCCGGCACCGCCGGGAGGAGCTCCGGGAGGCGGGCCCCGGGGAGGCCGACGCCTCCCTCTCCTCAGCCTCCGGGGGTCCCCTCCCTGGGGCCGGCAGCTGGGGCCGGGCAGGCCCCGAAAGCCGGGCCCGGGCCCGGGCCTGCTTGCTCAGCCTTCCGTTGCTAGGGGCCTGAGCCTGGGGGCCTCCCCATGGAGAACACTGAGTCCCACGCCACGAGTCCCCCGACCGTCCCGGCGACAACGGCACCTTTCGCGGCTTCATCCTAGCCGCGGAGTCAGAGACCAGTCCGTTTCCCCACAGAGGCCAGCCCCCTCCAGGGGCGCCCCGGCCACCCGCCACGGCGGAGGCGGACGCACGGCCATGGCGCCTCCATGCACTCTGCTCGGGGAAAACTCCCGGGGCCCGCAGCTGCCGGCCGTGCCCCATCGTCACAGCTCGTTTTCCGGGTGGCCGCGACATGCCCCGAGCGAGAAAGGGCCCTGCTCCACGCGGAACTGGGCGCTGACCAGGGCTGCCCAACGCCGGCCAATTCTCACGAGCGTTCTGCCCAAATCGATCCCGATTTGGGCAGAACGCTCGTGAGATTTGGCCGGAAAACGCCCGGCGAACACACTTCGGGCACCACAGGGCTGCAGGGCAGCCCCCCCGGGGCCCTGTCCGGGATCGCGGGTCGTCGCGTTCCGGCACCGCCGGGAGGAGCTCCGGGAGGCGGGCCCCGGGGCGGCCGACGCCTCCCGCTCCTCAGCCTCCGGGGGTCCCCACCCTGCCGCCGGCAGCTGGGGCCGGGCCAGCCCCGAAAGCCGGGCCCGGGCCCGGGCCTGCTTGCTCAGCCTTCGGTTGCCAGGGGCCTGAGCCTGGGGGCCTCCCCATGGGGAACCCTGAGTCCCGCGCCACGTGTCCCCCGACCGTCCCGGCGACAACGGCACCTTTCGCTGCTTCGTCCTAGCCGCGGAGTCTGAGACCAGTCCGTTTCCCCACAGAGGCCAGCCCCCGCCAGGGGCGCCCCGGCCGCCCGCCACGGCGGAGGCGGACGCCCGGCCACGGCGCCTCCATGCACTCTGCTCGGGAAAAACTCCCCGGCGCCGCGGCTGCCGGCCGCGCCCCATCGTCGTGGCTCGTTTTCCAGGTGGCCGCGGCATGCCCCGAGCGAGAAAGGGCCCTGCTCCACGCAGAACTGGGCGCTGAGCAGGGCTGCCCAACGCCGGCCAATTCTCACGAGCGTTCTGCCCAAATCGATTTGGGCAGAACGCTCGTGAGAATTGGCCGGAAAACGCCCGGCAAACACACTTCGGGCACCACAGGGCCGCAGAGCGGCACCCCCGGGTCCCTGTCCGGGATCGCGGGTAGTCGCGTTCCTGCACCGCCGGGAGGAGCTCCGGGAGGCGTGCCCCGGGGAGGCCGACTCCTCCCGCTCCTCAGCCTCCGGGGGTCCCCTCCCTGGCGCCGGCAGCTAGGGCCGGGCCAGCCCCGAAAGCCGGGCCCGGGCCCGGGCCTGCTTGCTCAGCCTTCCGTTGCCAGGGGCCTGAGCCTTGGGGCCTCCCCATGGGGAACCCTGAGTCCCGCGCCACGAGTCCCCCGACCGTCCCGGCGACAACGGCACCTTTCGCGGCTTCGTCCTAGCCGCGGAGTCAGAGACCAGTCCGTTTCCCCACAGAGGCCAGCCCCCTCCAGGGGCGCCCCGGCCGCCCGCCACGGCGGAGGCGGACGCACGGCCACGGCGCCTCCATGCACTCTGCTCGGGGAAAACTCCCCGGCGCCGCGGCTGCCGGCCGCGCCCCATCGTCGCGGCTCGTTTTCCGGGTGGCCGCGACATGCCCCGAGCGAGAAAGGGCCCTGCTCCACGCGGAACTAGGCGCTGACCAGGGCTGCCCAACGCCGGCCAATTCTCACGAGCGTTCTGCCCAAATCGATCCCGATTTGGGCAGAACGCTCGTGACAATTGGCCGGAAAACGCCCGGCGAACACACTTTGGGCACCACAGGGCCGCAGGGCGGCCCCCCCGGGTCCCTGTTCAGGATAGCGGGTCGTCGCGTTCCGGCACTGCCGGGAGGAGCTCCGGGAGGCGTGCCCCGGGGAGGCCGTCGCCTCCCGCTCCTCAGCCTCCGGGGGTCCCCTCCCTGGCGCCGGCAGCTGGGGCCGGGCCAGCCCCGAAAGCCGGGCCCGAGCCCGGGCCTGCTTGCTCAGCCTTCCGTTGCCAGGGGCCTGAGCCTGGGGGCCTCCCCATGGGGAACCCTGAGTCCCGCGCCACGAGTCCCCCGACCGTCCCGGCGACAACGGCACCTTTCGCGGCTTCGTCCTAGCCGCAGAGTCAGAGACCAGTCCGTTTCCCCACAGAGGCCAGCCCCCTCCAGGGGCGCCCCGGCCGCCCGCCACGGCGGAGGCGGACGCCCGGCCACGGCGCCTCCATGCACTCTGCTCGGGGAAAACTCCCCGGCGCCGCGGCTGCCGGCCGCGCCCCATCGTCGCGGCTCGTTTTCCGGGTGGCCGCGACATGCCCCGAGCGAGAAAGGGCCCTGCTCCACGCGGAACTGGGCGCTGACCAGGGCTGCCCAACGCCGGCCAATTCTCACGAGCGTTCTGCCCAAATCGATCCCGATTTGGGCAGATCGCTCGTGAGAATTGGCCGGAAAACGCCCGGCGAACACACTTCGGGCACCACAGGGCCGCAGGGCGGCCCCCCCGGGGCCCTGTCCGGGATCGCGGGTCGTCGCGTTCCGGCACCGCCGGGAGGAGCTCCGGGAGGCGGGCCCCGGGGCGGCCGACGCCTCCCGCTCCTCAGCCTCCGGGGGTCCCCTCCCTGGCGCCGGCAGCTGGGGCCGGGCCAGCCCCGAAAGCCGGGCCCGGGCCAGGGCCTGCTTGCTCAGCCTTCCGTTGCCAGGGGCCTGAGCCTGGGGGCCTCCCCATGGGGAACCCTGAGTCCCGCGCCACGAGTCCCCCGACCGTCCCGGCGACAACGGCACCTTTCGCGGCTTCGTCCTAGCCGCGGAGTCAGAGACCAGTCCGTTTCCCCACAGAGGCCAGCCCCCTCCAGGGGCGCCCCGGCCGCCCGCCACGGCCGAGGCGGACGCCCGGCCACGGCGCCTGCATGCACTCTGCTCGGGGAAAACTCCACGGCGCCGGGGCTGCCGGCCGCGCCCCATCGTCGCGGCTCGTTTTCCGGGTGGCCGCGACATGCCCCGAGCGAGAAAGGGCCCTGCTCCACGCGGAACTGGGCGCTGACCAGGGCTGCCCAACGCCGGCCAATTCTCACGAGCGTTCTGCCCAAATCGATCCCGATTTGGGCAGAACGCTCGTGAGAATTGGCCGGAAAACGCCCGGCGAACACACTTCAGGCAGCACAGGGCCGCAGGGCGGCCCCCCCGGGGCCCTGTCCGGGATCGCGGGTCGTCGCGTTCCGGCACCGCCGGGAGGAGCTCCGGGAGGCGGGCCCCGGGGCGGCCGACGACTCCCGCTCCTCAGCCTCCGGGGGTCCCCTCCCTGGCGCCGGCCGCTGGGGCCGGGCCAGCCCCGAAAGCCGGGCCCGGGTCCGGGCCTGCTTGCTCAGCCTTCCGTTGCCAGGGGCCTGAGCCTGGGGGCCTCCCCATGGGGAACCCTGAGTCCCGCGCCAGGAGTCCCCCGACCGTCCCGGCGACAACGGCACCTTTCGCGGCTTCGTCCTAGCCGCGGAGTCAGAGACCAGTCCGTTTCCCCACAGAGGCCAGCCCCCGCCAGGGGCGCCCCGGCCGCCCGCCACGGAGGAGGCGGACGCCCGGTCACGGCGCCTGCATGCACTCTGCTCGGGGAAAACTCCCCGGCGCCGCGGCTGCCGGCCGCGCCCCATCGTCGCTGCTCGTTCTCCGGGTGGCCGCGACATGCCCCGAGCGAGAAAGGGCCCTGCTCTACGCGGAACTGGGCGCTGACCAGGGCTGCCCAACGCCGGCCAATTCTCACGAGCGTTCTGCCCAAATCGATCCCGATTTGGGCAGAACGCTCGTGAGAATTGGCCGGAAAACGCACGGCGAACACACTTCGGGCACCACAGGGCCGCAGGGCGGCCCCCCCGGGGCCCTGTCCGGGATCGCGGGTCGTCGCGTTCCGGCACCGCCGGGAGGAGCTCCGGGAGGCGGGCCCCGGGGCGGCCGACGCCTCCCGCTCCTCAGCCTCCGGGGGTCCCCTCCCTGGCGCCGGCAGCTGGGGCCGGGCCAGCCCCGAAAGCCGGGCCCGGGCCCGGGCCTGCTTGCTCAGCCTTCCGTTGCCAGGGGCCTGAGCCTGGGGGCCTCCCCATGGGGAACCCTGAGTCCCGCGCCACGAGTCCCCCGACCGTCCCGGCGACAACGGCACCTTTCGCGGCTTCGTCCTAGCCGCGGAGTCAGAGACCAGTCCGTTTCCCCACAGAGGCCAGCCCCCTCCCGGGGCGCCCCGGCCGCCCGCCACGGCGGAGGCGGACGCCCGGTCACGGCGCCTGCATGCACTCTGCTCGGGGAAAACTCCCCGGCGCCGCGGCTGCCGGCCGCGCCCCATCGTCGCGGCTCGTTTTCCGGGTGGCCGCGGCATGCCCCGAGCGAGAAAGGGCCCTGCTCCACGCGGAACTGGGCGCTGACCAGGGCTGCCCAACGCCGGCCAATTCTCACGAGCGTTCTGCCCAAATCGATCCCGATTTGGGCAGAACGCTCGTGAGAATTGGCCGGGAAAACGCCCGGCGAACACACTTCGGGCACCACACGGCCGCAGGGCGGCCCCCCCGGGGCCCTGTCCGGGATCGCCGGTGGTCGCGTTCCGGCACCGCCGGGAGGAGCTCCGGGAGGCGGGCACCGGGGAGGCCGACGCCTCCCGCTCCTCAGCCTCCGGGGGTCCCCTCCCAGGCGCCGGCAGCTGGGGCCGGGCCAGCCCCGAAAGCCAGGCCCGGGCCCGGGCATGCTTGCTCAGCCTTCCCTTGCCAGGGGCCTGAGCCTGGGGGCCTCCCCATGGGGAACCCTGAGTCCCGCGCCACGAGTCCCCCGACCGTCCCGGCGACAACGGCACCTTTCGCGGCTTCGTCCTAGCCGCGGAGTCAGAGACCAGTCCGTTTCCCCACAGAGGCCAGCCCCCGCCAGGGGCGCCCCGGCCGCCCACCACGGCGGAGGCGGACGCCCGGCCACGGCGCCTCCATGCACTCTGCTCGGGGAAAACTCCCCGGCGCCGTGGCAGCCGGCCGCGCCCCATCGTCGCGGCTCGTTTTCCAGGTGGCCACGAGATGCCCCGAGCGAGAAAGGGCCCTGCTCCACGCGGAACTGGGCGCTGACCAGGGCTGCCCAACGCCGGCCAATTCTCACGAGCGTTCTGCCCAAATCGATCCCGATTTGGGCAGAACGCTCGTGAGAATTGGCCGGAAAACGCCTGGCGAACACACTTCGGGCAACACAGGGCCGCAGGGCGGCCCCCCCGGGGCCCTGTCCGGGATCGCGGGTCGTCGCGTTCCGGCACAGCCGGGAGGAGCTCCGGGAGGCGGGCCCCGGGGCGGCCGGCGCCTCCCGCTCCTCAGCCTCCGGGGGTGCCCTCCCTGGCGCCGGCAGCTGGGGCCGGGCCAGCCCCGAAAGCCGGGCCCGGGCCCGGGCCTGCTTGCTCAGCCTTCCGTTGCCAGGGGCCTGAGCCTGGGGGCCTCCCCATGGGGAACCCTGAGTCCCGCGCCACGAGTCCCCCGACCGTCCCGGCGACAACGGCACCTTTCGCGGCTTCGTCCTAGCCGCGGAGTCAGAGACCAGTCCGTTTCCCCACAGAGGCCAGCCCCCTCCAGGGGCGCCCCGGCCGCCCGCCACGGCGGAGGCGGACGCCCGGTCACGGCGCCTGCATGCACTCTGCTCGGGGAAAACTCCCCGGCGCCGCGGCTGCTGGCCGCGCCCCATCGTCGCGGCTCGTTTTCCGGGTGGCCGCGACATGCCCCGAGCGAGAAAGGGCCCTGCTCCACGCGGAACTGGGCGCTGACCAGGGCTGCCCAACGCCGGCCAATTCTCACGAGCGTTCTGCCCAAATCGATCCCGATTTGGGCAGAACGCTCTTGAGAATTGGCCGGAAAACGCCCGGCGAACACACTTCGGGCACCACAGGGCCGCAGGGCGGCCCCCCCGGGGCCCTGTCCGGGATCGCGGGTCATCGCGTTCCGGCACCGCCGGGAGGAGCTCCGGGAGGCGGGCCCCGGGGCGGCCGACGCCTCCCGCTCCTCAGCCTCCGGGGGTCCCCTCCCTGGCGCCGGCAGCTGGGGCCGGGCCAGCCCCGAAAGCCGGGCCCGGGCCCGGGCCTGCTTGCTCAGCCTTCCGTTGCCAGGGGCCTGAGCCTGGGGGCCTCCCCATGGGGAACCCTGAGTCCCGCGCCACGAGTCCCCCGACCGTCCCGGCGACAACGGCACCTTTCGCGGCTTCGTCCTAGCCGCGGAGTCAGAGACCAGTCCGTTTCCCCACAGAGGCCAGCCCCCTCCAGGGGCGCCCCGGCCACCCGCCATGGCGGAGGCGGACGCCCGGTCACGGCGCCTGCATGCACTCTGCTCGGGGAAAAATCCCCGGCGCCGCGGCTGCCGGCCGCGCCCCATCGTCGCGGCTCGTTTTCCGGGTGGCCGCGACATGCCCCGAGCGAGAAAGGGCCCTGCTCCACGCGGAACTGGGCGCTGACCAGGGCTGCCCAACGCCGGCCAATTCTCACGAGCGTTCTGCCCAAATCGATCCCGATTTGGGCAGAACGCTCGTGAGAATTGGCCGGAAAACGCCCGGCGAACACACTTCGGGCACCACAGGGCCGCAGGGCGGCCCCCCCGGGGCCCTGTCTGGCATCGCGGGTCGTCGCGTTCCGGCACCGCCGGGAGGAGCTCCGGGAGGCGGGCCCCGGGGCGGCCGACGCCTCCCGCTCCTCAGCCTCCGGGGGTCCCCTCCCTGGCGCCGGCAGCTGGGGCCGGGCCAGACCCGAAAGCCGGGCCCGGGCCCGGGCCTGATTGCTCAGCCTTCCGTTGCCAGGGGCCTGAGCCTGGGGGCCTCCCCATGGGGAACCCTGAGTCCCGCGCCACGAGTCCCCCGACCGTCCCGGCGACAACGGCACCTTTCGCGGCTTCGTCCTAGCCGCAGAGTCAGAGACCAGTCCGTTTCCCCACAGAGGCCAGCCCCCTCCAGGGGCGCCCCGGCCGCCCGCCACGGCAGAGGCGGACGCACGGCCACGGCGCCTCCATGCACTCTGCTCGGGGAAAACTCCCCGGCGCCGCGGCTGCCGGCCGCGCCCCATCGTCGCGGCTCGTTTTCCGGGTGGCCGCGACATGCCCCGAGCGAGAAAGGGCCCTGCTCCACGCGGAACTGGGCGCTGACCAGGGCTGCCCAACGCCGGCCAATTCTCACGAGCGTTCTGCCCAAATCGATCCCGATTTGGGCAGAACGCTCGTGAGAATTGGCCGGAAAACGCCCGGCGAACACACTTCGGGCACCACAGGGCCGCAGGGCAGCCACCCCGGGGCCCTGTCCGGGATCGCGGGTCGTCGCGTTCCGGCACCGCCGGGAGGAGCTCCGGGAGGCGGGCCCAGGGGAGGCCGACGCCTCCCTCTCCTCAGCCTCCGGGGGTCCCCTCCCTGGCGCCGGCAGCTGGGGCCGGGCAGGCCCCGAAAGCCGGGCCCGGGCCCGGGCCTGCTTGCTCAGCCTTCCGTTGCTAGGGGCCTGAGCCTGGGGGCCTCCCCATGGAGAACACTGAGTCCCACGCCACGAGTCCCCCCACCGTCCCGGCGACAACGGCACCTTTCGCGGCTTCATCCTAGCCGCGGAGTCAGAGACCAGTCCGTTTCCCCACAGAGGCCAGCCCCCTCCAGGGGCGCCCCGGCCACCCGCCACGGCGGAGGCGGACGCACGGCCATGGCGCCTCCATGCACTCTGCTCGGGGAAAACTCCCGGGGGCCGCAGCTGCCGGCCGTGCCCAATCGTCACAGCTCGTTTTCCGGGTGGCCGCGACATGCCCCGAGCGAGAAAGGGCCCTGCTCCACGCGGAACTAGGCGCTGACCAGGGCTGCCCAACGCCGGCCAATTCTCACGAGCGTTCTGCCCAAATCGATCCCGATTTGGGCAGAACGCTCGTGATAATTGGCCGGAAAACGCCCGGCGAACACACTTTGGGCACCACAGGGCCGCAGGGCGGCCCCCCCGGGGCCCTGTCCAGGATCGCAGTCGTCGCGTTCCGGCAATGCCGGGAGGAGCTCCGGGAGGCGTGCCCCGGGGAGGCCGTCGCCTCCCGCTCCTCAGCCTCCGGGGGTCCCCTCCCTGGCGCCGGCAGCTGGGGCCGGGCCAGCCCCGAAATCCGGGCCCGGGCCCGGGCCTGCTTGCTCAGCCTTCCGTTGCCAGGGGCCTGAGCCTGGGGGCCTCCCCATGGGGAACCCTGTGTCCCGCGCCACGAGTCCCCCGACCGTCCTGGCGACAACGGCACCTTTCGCGGCTTCGTCCTAGCCGCGGAGTCAGAGACCAGTCCGTTTCCCCACAGAGGCCAGCCCCCTCCAGGGGCGCCCCGCCACCCGCCATGGCGGAGGCGGACGCCCGGTCACGGCGCCTGCATGCACTCTGCTCGGGGAAAACTCCCCGGCGCCGCGGCTGCCGACCGCGCCCCATCGTCGCGGCTCGTTTTCCGGGTGGCCGCGATATGCCCCGAGCGAGAAAGGGCCCTGCTCCACGCGGAACTGGGCGCTGACCAGGGCTGCCCAACGCCGGCCAATTCTCACGAGCGTTCTGCCCAAATCGATCCCGATTTGGGCAGAACGCACGTGAGAATTGGCCGGAAAACGCCCGGCGAACAAACTTCGGGCACCACAGGGCCGCAGGGCGGCCCCCCCGGGGCCCTGTCTGGCATCGCGGGTCGTCGCGTTCCGGCACCGCCGGGAGGAGCTCCGGGAGGCGGGCCCCGGGGCGGCCGACGCCTCCCGCTCCTCAGCCTCAGGGGGTCCCCTCCCTGGCGCCGGCAGCTGGGGCCGGGCCAGCCCCGAAAGCCGGGCCCGGGCCCGGGCCTGATTGCTCAGCCTTCCGTTGCCAGGGGCCTGAGCCTGGGGGCCTCCCCATGGGGAACCCTGAGTCCCGCGCCACGAGTCCCCCGACCGTCCCGGCGACAACGGCACCTTTCGCGGCTTCGTCCTAGCCGCGGAGTCAGAGACCAGTCCGTTTCCCCACAGAGGCCAGCCCCCTCCAGGGGCGCCCCGGCCGCCCGCCACGGCGGAGGCGGACACACGGCCACGGCGCCTCCATGCACTCTGCTCGGGGAAAACTCCCCGGCGCCGCGGCTGCCGGCCGCGCCCCATCGTCGCGGCTCGTTTTCCGGGTGGCCGCGACATGCCCCGAGCGAGAAAGGGCCCTGCTCCACGCGGAACTGGGCGCTGACCAGGGCTGCCCAACGCCGGCCAATTCTCACGAGCGTTCTGCCCAAATCGATCCCGATTTGGGCAGAACGCTCGTGAGATTTGGCCGGAAAACGCCCGGCGAACACACTTCGGGCACCACAGGGCTGCAGGGCAGCCCCCCCGGGGCCCTGTCCGGGATCGCGGGTCGTCGCGTTCCGGCACCGCCGGGAGGAGCTCCCGGAGGCGGGCCCCGGGGAGGCCGACGCCTCCCTCTCCTCAGCCTCCGGGGGTCCCCTCCCTGGCGCCGGCAGCTGGGGCCCGGGCAGGCCCCGAAAGCCGGGCCCGGGCCCGGGCCTGCTTGCTCAGCCTTCCGTTGCTAGGGGCCTGAGCCTGGGGGCCTCCCCATGGAGAACACTGAGTCCCACGCCACGAGTCCCCCGACCGTCCCGGCGACAACGGCACCTTTCGCGGCTTCGTCCTAGCCGCGGAGTCAGAGACCAGTCCGTTTCCCCACAGAGGCCAGCCCCCTCCAGGGGCGCCCCGGCCGCCCGCCACGGCCGAGGCGGACGCCCGGCCACGGCGCCTGCATGCACTCTGCTCGGGGAAAACTCCCCGGCGCCGGGGCTGCCGGCCGCGCCCCATCGTCGCGGCTCGTTTTCCGGGTGGCCGCGACATGCCCCGAGCGAGAAAGGGCCCTGCTCCACGCGGAACTGGGCGCTGACCAGGGCTGCCCAACGCCGGCCAATTCTCACGAGCGTTCTGCCCAAATCGATCCCGATTTGGGCAGAACGCTCGTGAGAATTGGCCGGAAAACGCCCGGCGAACACACTTCGGGCAGCACAGGGCCGCAGGGCGGCCCCCCCGGGGCCCTGTCCGGGATCGCGGGTCGTCGCGTTCCGGCACCGCCGGGAGGAGCTCCGGGAGGCGGGCCCCGGGGCGGCCGACGACTCCCGCTCCTCAACCTCCGGGGGTCCCCTCCCTGGCGCCGGCCGCTGGGGCCGGGCCAGCCCCGAAAGCCGGGCCCGGGCCCGGGCCTGCTTGCTCAGCCTTCCGTTGCCAGGGGCCTGAGCCTGGGGGCCTCCCCATGGGGAACCCTGAGTCCCGCGCCAGGAGTCCCCCGACCGTCCCGGCGACAACGGCACCTTTCGCGGCTTCGTCCTAGCCGCGGAGTCAGAGACCAGTCCGTTTCCCCACAGAGGCCAGCCCCCGCCAGGGGCGCCCCGGCCGCCCGCCACGGAGGAGGCGGACGCCCGGTCACGGCGCCTGCATGCACTCTGCTCGGGGAAAACTCCCCGGCGCCGCGGCTGCCGGCCGCGCCCCATCGTCGCTGCTCGTTCTCCGGGTGGCCGCGACATGCCCCGAGCGAGAAAGGGCCCTGCTCTACGCGGAACTGGGCGCTGACCAGGGCTGCCCAACGCCGGCCAATTCTCACGAGCGTTCTGCCCAAATCGATCCCGATTTGGGCAGAACGCTCGTGAGAATTGGCCGGAAAACGCCCGGCGAACACACTTCGGGCACCACAGGGCCGCAGGTCGGCCCCCCCGGGGCCCTGTCCGGGATCGCGGGTCGTCGCGTTCCGGCACCGCCGGGAGGAGCTCCGGGAGGCGGGCCCCGGGGCGGCCGACGCCTCCCGCTCCTCAGCCTCCGGGGGTCCCCACCCTGCCGCCGGCAGCTGGGGCCGGGCCAGCCCCGAAAGCCGGGCCCGGGCCCGGGCCTGCTTGCTCAGCCTTCGGTTGCCAGGGGCCTGAGCCTGGGGGCCTCCCCATGGGGAACCCTGAGTCCCGCGCCACGTGTCCCCCGACCGTCCCGGCGACAACGGCACCTTTCGCTGCTTCGTCCTAGCCGCGGAGTCTGAGACCAGTCCGTTTCCCCACAGAGGCCAGCCCCCGCCAGGGGCGCCCCGGCCGCCCGCCACGGCGGAGGCGGACGCCCGGCCACGGCGCCTCCATGCACTCTGCTCGGGAAAAACTCCCCGGCGCCGCGGCTGCCGGCCGCGCCCCATCGTCGTGGCTCGTTTTCCAGGTGGCCGCGGCATGCCCCGAGCGAGAAAGGGCCCTGCTCCACGCAGAACTGGGCGCTGAGCAGGGCTGCCCAACGCCGGCCAATTCTCACGAGCGTTCTGCCCAAATCGATTTGGGCAGAACGCTCGTGAGAATTGGCCGGAAAACGCCCGGCAAACACACTTCGGGCACCACAGGGCCGCAGAGCGGCACCCCCGGGTCCCTGTCCGGGATCGCGGGTAGTCGCGTTCCTGCACCGCCGGGAGGAGCTCCGGGAGGCGTGCCCCGGGGAGGCCGACTCCTCCCGCTCCTCAGCCTCCGGGGGTCCCCTCCCTGGCGCCGGCAGCTAGGGCCGGGCCAGCCCCGAAAGCCGGGCCCGGGCCCGGGCCTGCTTGCTCAGCCTTCCGTTGCCAGGGGCCTGAGCCTTGGGGCCTCCCCATGGGGAACCCTGAGTCCCGCGCCACGAGTCCCCCGACCGTCCCGGCGACAACGGCACCTTTCGCGGCTTCGTCCTAGCCGCGGAGTCAGAGACCAGTCCGTTTCCCCACAGAGGCCAGCCCCCTCCAGGGGCGCCCCGGCCGCCCGCCACGGCGGAGGCGGACGCACGGCCACGGCGCCTCCATGCACTCTGCTCGGGGAAAACTCCCCGGCGCCGCGGCTGCCGGCCGCGCCCCATCGTCGCGGCTCGTTTTCCGGGTGGCCGCGACATGCCCCGAGCGAGAAAGGGCCCTGCTCCACGCGGAACTAGGCGCTGACCAGGGCTGCCCAACGCCGGCCAATTCTCACGAGCGTTCTGCCCAAATCGATCCCGATTTGGGCAGAACGCTCGTGACAATTGGCCGGAAAACGCCCGGCGAACACACTTTGGGCACCACAGGGCCGCAGGGCGGCCCCCCCGGGTCCCTGTTCAGGATAGCGGGTCGTCGCGTTCCGGCACTGCCGGGAGGAGCTCCGGGAGGCGTGCCCCGGGGAGGCCGTCGCCTCCCGCTCCTCAGCCTCCGGGGGTCCCCTCCCTGGCGCCGGCAGCTGGGGCCGGGCCAGCCCCGAAAGCCGGGCCCGAGCCCGGGCCTGCTTGCTCAGCCTTCCGTTGCCAGGGGCCTGAGCCTGGGGGCCTCCCCATGGGGAACCCTGAGTCCCGCGCCACGAGTCCCCCGACCGTCCCGGCGACAACGGCACCTTTCGCGGCTTCGTCCTAGCCGCAGAGTCAGAGACCAGTCCCGTTTCCCCACAGAGGCCAGCCCCCTCCAGGGGCGCCCCGGCCGCCCGCCACGGCGGAGGCGGACGCCCGGCCACGGCGCCTCCATGCACTCTGCTCGGGGAAAACTCCCCGGCGCCGCGGCTGCCGGCCGCGCCCCATCGTCGCGGCTCGTTTTCCGGGTGGCCGCGACATGCCCCGAGCGAGAAAGGGCCCTGCTCCACGCGGAACTGGGCGCTGACCAGGGCTGCCCAACGCCGGCCAATTCTCACGAGCGTTCTGCCCAAATCGATCCCGATTTGGGCAGATCGCTCGTGAGAATTGGCCGGAAAACGCCCGGCGAAACACTTCGGGCACCACAGGGCCGCAGGGCGGCCCCCCCGGGGCCCTGTCCGGGATCGCGGGTCGTCGCGTTCCGGCACCGCCGGGAGGAGCTCCGGGAGGCGGGCCCCGGGGCGGCCGACGCCTCCCGCTCCTCAGCCTCCGGGGGTCCCCTCCCTGGCGCCGGCAGCTGGGGCCGGGCCAGCCCCGAAAGCCGGGCCCGGGCCAGGGCCTGCTTGCTCAGCCTTCCGTTGCCAGGGGCCTGAGCCTGGGGGCCTCCCCATGGGGAACCCTGAGTCCCGCGCCACGAGTCCCCCGACCGTCCCGGCGACAACGGCACCTTTCGCGGCTTCGTCCTAGCCGCGGAGTCAGAGACCAGTCCGTTTCCCCACAGAGGCCAGCCCCCTCCAGGGGCGCCCCGGCCGCCCGCCACGGCCGAGGCGGACGCCCGGCCACGGCGCCTGCATGCACCTCTGCTCGGGGAAAACTCCACGGCGCCGGGGCTGCCGGCCGCGCCCCATCGTCGCGGCTCGTTTTCCGGGTGGCCGCGACATGCCCCGAGCGAGAAAGGGCCCTGCTCCACGCGGAACTGGGCGCTGACCAGGGCTGCCCAACGCCGGCCAATTCTCACGAGCGTTCTGCCCAAATCGATCCCGATTTGGGCAGAACGCTCGTGAGAATTGGCCGGAAAACGCCCGGCGAACACACTTCAGGCAGCACAGGGCCGCAGGGCGGCCCCCCCGGGGCCCTGTCCGGGATCGCGGGTCGTCGCGTTCCGGCACCGCCGGGAGGAGCTCCGGGAGGCGGGCCCCGGGGCGGCCGACGACTCCCGCTCCTCAGCCTCCGGGGGTCCCCTCCCTGGCGCCGGCCACTGGGGCCGGGCCAGCCCCGAAAGCCGGGCCCGGGTCCGGGCCTGCTTGCTCAGCCTTCCCCGTTGCCAGGGGCCTGAGCCTGGGGGCCTCCCCATGGGGAACCCTGAGTCCCGCGCCAGGAGTCCCCCGACCGTCCCGGCGACAACGGCACCTTTCGCGGCTTCGTCCTAGCCGCGGAGTCAGAGACCAGTCCGTTTCCCCACAGAGGCCAGCCCCCGCCAGGGGCGCCCCGGCCGCCCGCCACGGAGGAGGCGGACGCCCGGTCACGGCGCCTGCATGCACTCTGCTCGGGGAAAACTCCCCGGCGCCGCGGCTGCCGGCCGCGCCCCATCGTCGCTGCTCGTTCTCCGGGTGGCCGCGGACATGCCCCGAGCGAGAAAGGGCCCTGCTCTACGCGGAACTGGGCGCTGACCAGGGCTGCCCAACGCCGGCCAATTCTCACGAGCGTTCTGCCCAAATCGATCCCGATTTGGGCAGAACGCTCGTGAGAATTGGCCGGAAAACGCACGGCGAACACACTTCGGGCACCACAGGGCCGCAGGGCGGCCCCCCCGGGGCCCTGTCCGGGATCGCGGGTCGTCGCGTTCCGGCACCGCCGGGAGGAGCTCCGGGAGGCGGGCCCCGGGGCGGCCGACGCCTCCCGCTCCTCAGCCTCCGGGGGTCCCCTCCCTGGCGCCGGCAGCTGGGGCCGGGCCAGCCCCGAAAGCCGGGCCCGGGCCCGGGCCTTCTTGCTCAGCCTTCCGTTGCCAGGGGCCTGAGCCTGGGGGCCTCCCCATGGGGAACCCTGAGTCCCCGCGCCACGAGTCCCCCGACCGTCCCGGCGACAACGGCACCTTTCGCGGCTTCGTCCTAGCCGCGGAGTCAGAGACCAGTCCGTTTCCCCACAGAGGCCAGCCCCCTCCCGGGGCGCCCCGGCCGCCCGCCACGGCGGAGGCGGACGCCCGGTCACGGCGCCTGCATGCACTCTGCTCGGGGAAAACTCCCCGGCGCCGCGGCTGCCGGCCGCGCCCCATCGTCGCGGCTCGTTTTCCGGGTGGCCGCGGCATGCCCCGAGCGAGAAAGGGCCCTGCTCCACGCGGAACTGGGCGCTGACCAGGGCTGCCCAACGCCGGCCAATTCTCACGAGCGTTCTGCCCAAATCGATCCCGATTTGGGCAGAACGCTCGTGAGAATTGGCCGGAAAACGCCCCGGCGAACACACTTCGGGCACCACACGGCCGCAGGGCGGCCCCCCCCGGGGCCCTGTCCGGGATCGCCGGTGGTCGCGTTCCGGCACCGCCGGGAGGAGCTCCGGGAGGCGGGCACCGGGGAGGCCGACGCCTCCCGCTCCTCAGCCTCCGGGGGTCCCCTCCCAGGCGCCGGCAGCTGGGGCCGGGCCAGCCCCGAAAGCCAGGCCCGGGCCCGGGCATGCTTGCTCAGCCTTCCCTTGCCAGGGGCCTGAGCCTGGGGGCCTCCCCATGGGGAACCCTGAGTCCCGCGCCACGAGTCCCCCGACCGTCCCGGCGACAACGGCACCTTTCGCGGCTTCGTCCTAGCCGCGGAGTCAGAGACCAGTCCGTTTCCCCACAGAGGCCAGCCCCCGCCAGGGGCGCCCCGGCCGCCCACCACGGCGGAGGCGGACGCCCGGCCACGGCGCCTCCATGCACTCTGCTCGGGGAAAACTCCCCGGCGCCGTGGCAGCCGGCCGCGCCCCATCGTCGCGGCTCGTTTTCCAGGTGGCCACGAGATGCCCCGAGCGAGAAAGGGCCCTGCTCCACGCGGAACTGGGCGCTGACCAGGGCTGCCCAACGCCGGCCAATTCTCACGAGCGTTCTGCCCAAATCGATCCCGATTTGGGCAGAACGCTCGTGAGAATTGGCCGGAAAACGCCTGGCGAACACACTTCGGGCAACACAGGGCCGCAGGGCGGCCCCCCCCGGGGCCCTGTCCGGGATCGCGGGTCGTCGCGTTCCGGCACAGCCGGGAGGAGCTCCGGAGGCGGGCCCCGGGGCGGCCGGCGCCTCCCGCTCCTCAGCCTCCGGGGGTGCCCTCCCTGGCGCCGGCAGCTGGGGCCGGGCCAGCCCCGAAAGCCGGGCCCGGGCCC